>NC_034409.1:190877316-190904847 GCF_002078875.1 Numida meleagris | reverse complement strand
CCCCCCCCGGGGTTTCACTCCGGGAATCCCAGGCCCCTCCTCTGCCTCAGCGCGCTCCACCCCCGGGGCTGGGAGGAGGCGGGGGGGGAACAGCCCCGGCCCCCCCATACACACAGCCCCAGCGCCCCTCACAGCGCGGCCTCCCCCCTCCCTCAGGCGCGGGGACGAAGGAAGGAAGGGGGAAGGGGAGGGGAAAGCTGAGGGAAGGGACCCCCAGGCCGCTCACCCTGGTCTCCGGGCTCCTGGGGAGGCTGCAGGACGCGCTCCAGATCGGGGAAAGGCAACTCGGGGAGATCCAGCAAAGCACCGTAGCGTTCGAGGAAAGAGCAAACGACGGCGAAGTTAGGCCAAGAGCCCGGGCAGCACGGGCCGGCGGGAGGAGGGGGAGGCGGCGATGGAGCCGGAGGAGCCGCCGCCGCCATCTTGGACCCGGGGATGGAGAAGGAGCTGGGGAGGGGGCGGGGAGGGAGGGGGCGCTGCCGAGCTGCGCGCCGCCACGATCCCACAGTGCACCGCGAGAGGCGGGGAGACGGGGGGGCGTCGGCCAGAGCGTCTCCGGGCGGCTCCTCTCCTCCGCGTGCGGCACGGGAATGAAAACAAGGCGGGGCGCGAGGAGGCCGGAGGAGATATTTATAAGGGGGCGGGGCCTCCAGGCGGGGCGGCCAATGGGAGAAGGCAGAACGGCAGCGCTGCGAGGGAGGGGGTGGAGCCGGGAGGCGGCGCTGGCCAATGAGGTGGCGGTGGGCGGGGCTTCTCGCTCCCCACCCGTGAGAGGCCGAGGTGGTGGTTGTTGGGGTTGGGGTCGTGCGCGTGGCGGGTGAGTGCGGCGCGTAACGGTCGTAACGGCCCCGCGAGCGCTGAGGGAACGGGCGGGCAGCGGCGGCCGCGGGGCGGAGGGGAGACTCTTGGGGCTAGCAGGGCTGCCCTCGGAGTGCTGGGAGCTTAGGCCTTGCCGCTCAGCTTCAGTCAGTTTCAGGAGCTCTCGCCCCCCCCCTCCGCAGCTTTTATCCTCGCTTCTCTCGGGTCTGTGCACCTTTCTTCCTCCTTCCCCTCAGCTCTGCGTTCAGAACGCTCATCTCCGCCTTCTCTCACCCTCCCTGCCCTCACCTGCTTGCCAGCTACGCTTCTGTGCCAGGCTGCTCACCTCCAGCCCTGTTATCTTTGCCACAATTTTTTCTGTTCAGTCCCCTTGCATCAATTCTTCTTCATTTCCTGTGTTTTCACGCTCATAACTTTCCTATTTGATTCCTCAGCCATTTCTCCTCGTCGCTTTGGACTGCTGCGGTGTTCAGAGGTCGTGATTTTAGATCATGTTTTTTTAGTATATGGCCTCTAGTTTTTATGCTGCACGTTTCAGCTGGTATCATAGCAGATAATTAAAAGCCGACACATTTGTTGAGGAAATACTTTCTGATCCTTGCTGATTAGTGATTGGACTGTGCCCTCTGTGAAGAATGTCCAAAGGCCCTGTTAAAAAGTTCATTCTTCCTCACTTCGGTTTAAGACACCTTCCTTCACACCTTGCTGGTGCTCTCTGTCAGTGTTATGGGAAATATTTTTGGTTTCTTGGTCGTATTTGATGGCTTTGAGGTTTGTCTCAGCTCCTGCCAATTGCTTGTAGGTGATTCTGCCTTTCCCCTTGGTTAATGGGCAGTTTCACTCAGCTGGGAACAGCGCTAGCTGCTTCTTCTGCTGTCATCTTACTTCACCACGCTTTTGGGAAAACAGTCCAATAAACCTTGGTGTGAATCCATTGCATTGCAGATGTGTAAGGAACAAATCGAGAACGTATTAACCCAGGCACATTGCACTCCCCTGTAGCTGTGTGCCTGGCTTCCTCTTTGGCAGAGCACCTTACTGCTAATTCACAAAGCAGCAAAGGAATAATTGCCCTGTTATTCTCTGGCAGCCTCAAACCTGCACTGAATCCCAAGTAACGCTGCTTTTCCTTAACACTGTGCTAGAAGCAGGGCACCGAGATGGATGTCGTGTCACACTGCTGTTTGTTGTAGCATGTGCAGCATAGGAAGACAATCCAAAGATTTCTCTTTGCTCAGGGTTCTTCCTTTAATCAGTACCACCGGGGTTCTCAGAGTCTGGGTGTCTGGGAGGATCTGCTGCTGAGGGTTTCTGGGTGAGCCAGGAGCACAGCTCTGTTTGCTGCAGAAATAACCATCTGTCTTTGCAATGCGAGTTTCACACCACTCTCTTCTGCCCTTACAGTTCAGAAGGTCACTGCCCTTGAGACGCAGCAGCTTGCTGTCCCGCTAATCTAAAGCATTTCCAAGGTACCTCTGTGATTTGTGTCTTGCTATCGAGAGCCAGAATCCCACCAGCGACCAGATTGCAGTTACTTGGAGGGGTGGGATGAGGGTGTAAGCTCCTGTGGTGCAGCGAGGTGATGCTTTCTAAGGCACAGTCTCTGCCCTGCTGATGCCCAGCTGTGACTGTGATAGCCAGACTGAAAATAACTGTGGTTAATACCAAAAAGCAGTTGGTCTATAGCAGCACTGATAAGGCCTCAGCTGGAGCACTCTAACTGGTTTTAGGCAACAGACTTCAAAGGAAGATGCATACCAATTGCTGGTTGTCAGGAGGGGGAAAATGAGAAAATAAGCTGAGATTTAGAAAATGTGACTGATGGAAAGGCCAAAGAGAACAGAGATTTATATAACCTAAAAGAAGGGGAGAAAAAAAGACTTACGGATGGTTATCTTAAGTCTTCAGGAAAGCAAAAGATGGTGGAAAAGACGAAGACTAAGCTGTTTTCCTTGTCTACAACAAAAATGTTTGGAAATGATAGCTTGAATCTGAAACAATGAGGACTGAGATATGAGAAAAGACATTATTTGTGTGCTTAGCTGTTCTGAGAAATGACATAGGGAGACTTGGTGTCTGTAAGGAGTGCCTAGGGAGAGAAGGCTTGGCCCCTTTGGGTGTCTGAAAGTCTGGCTTGCTACAGCAACGTGGGGATGCTATTGTTTTGTTTTCTACTGGGTGTTGCCTTTAGCAAGAAAAGTGCACAGGTCAAAAAAAAAAATCCAGTAGTTCAAAGTCCTTGTTCAATATCTAACTCTTCTCGCTTTCTCCTAAAGCTAAAAATGCAACAGCATGTTTGATTGTTTGTTTTAACCTTATTAATTAAAATTAATAAGCCTGTACATACAGTATGGTTTAGAGGGCCAAGGAAACAGTGTATTTATCAGATGTTGTACAGAATTCTACCGTCTTCATTCTATCTTTAGGGAAAGATTAAAACCTAGATTTAAAAGGAGATCCAGGGACCTGATCCCTGTGGATTGTTTTAAAAGTTAAGCACCCAATACTTTTACAGATTTTGTTTGTAGAATGATTTGCTCAGAATCCTACAAAAACCCTCAGGAAGACTGGTAATTCAACAGATCTGATCCTCCGTTCAGTTCTGGTGTCACAAGGTGACTTGGATCAAGTCTGTAACAGTGGTTTCTTCTCAGCTGCTTGAGGCAGGGACATACTTACAGTGTTTTATTAACACGCTGCATACGTTGCCCTGATGTTATGCATTGAATATCTGTTTTCCAGACTTCAGTTCAACTCAGAGATGTCTTCCCCTGAAATTTCTTCCCTTTCCTGGGGGCAGATGAAGGTGAAAGGCTGCTCTACAACATACAAGGACTGCAAAGTGTGGCCGGGAGGAAGTCGGACCTGGGATTGGAGAGAAACTGGGACTAATGTAAGTTTGCTGTTTCTGTCCATCCTGCCCTGTAAACAGGACTATGAGAGTAGCCCAGAGAGCAGCTGTTACTGTTCCAACCAGAAGTTCAGTGAGCTGCCTTGAGCTTTCTTCTCACTCTTGGACTTTTTCTGGGAAGAAATGTGGGGTGTTTGCTTAACAAGTGGCAAGGTCAGAGGACGCTGCTCCGTGGGGTGACAGGGATTGGCAGCTATTGCCCCTGGTCCACAGAGCTGAGCACACCGCTGTCGTGCACCTTAGAGCTCTCAAACAGCGTTCTGCATGTGATTAAAAATGCAATTTTAATAAGAAACAGGTAGCAGCCTTTTTTCAAACTAGGTAAACCAAAATTGTCCTGTGGGATAGAGAAGAATTTATAGGAAGTAAAAAGAAATCCACAGGAACTGAGCTTAAGACGTTTGGAAGAGAACAGTGCATGCAGTTTAGTTTATATCATTTTCCTTGAGGTTTTTGAGTAAAAGTCTGCAGATACAGTGTCACATGTGCTAGTTTCTCCTTGAAAAGCTCTCAGTCTGCCTAACCACACGCAGACTTGGCTTTGTGGCCATATACCAAGTGATTACCCTTACAATTTTTGTATCCCTTAAGCTCTATCTGTAAATGCTATCAGAACGTATACAAGTAAGGCAATAATATTGATGTTTTGGACTTAGAGGCAGCATGATAACTATTGTGTTAGGAATTAAATGTTGATAAATTCATCCTCTATCAGGGCTTGTGCTAAGATAGTTGTATTGGCTAAAAAGAAAAACCTAATCCATGTTTTCTAAGCAAGAGCCAAAAGAAAAAAAAAGGCCTACAAACGCATCAGGTCTTAGACCCAGCTGCACCCATGTAGGCCCTTCCAGGTCACTGCTGTATTTGTTTTGGCAGAACTTTGGTTTTGGAACTTGTAGTATAATCAGGGGAACAGAATTTGTTAAGTAGTCAGAGTTCAGTCTATAAAGAGTATATAACACAAAGGGAATGGTGATGTTACCGTTTAAATGGTTAGCAGAGAGAAATACAGCTGTGTATATAAAATAACCTTTTTAATGGCCTTTTCTTTATGGCCTGATCATCAAAAGTGAAGCTTTCACTTGAAGGGCAATGGGCTGATAGGGGCTGTAGCTTTTTTGTTTTTCAAGAGGAATCCAAGTTTTAACAGTAATGATTTCCTGATTGAAATACACGTGAGCGTCGATGCAGAACATCCATAGTAGCTGAAACATTCCTGATAGTTTCCAACTCAATCACATCTTGATTTCTTCCCAACCATTTGAAAACTCTGTTTCAGATTACAACCACCTATTAATATTTAGGAGGACGTGTCTTCCTTTTAGAGTTTCAGACAGAGGGTGTCAGGTGGTGGGGAAAAGCTTTAACTCTGGAGAAGTTCTTGGATAAATCCTCCAGCTGAAACAAGAAAGTTGAATTTGTTAAATGAAAATGAGAGAAAACTAGTTGGGTTATTTAGAGAAGCAGATATTCTGGCACCTTTTCTGCATCATCATTAAGCAAAAAAAACCCACTGCTTAGGTTTTCCCATAGAGGCTACTTTAAAAGCTTCTTCCTGAGGTCAGTTCCATCTCTCTTAAAGCTATGGCAGCTACAGAATTTAGTGATTCAGTTTAAAACTGAATAGCAAGCAACAAACACAGAGCTGGAATGAAGCTTTTCTAGACTGCATCTCCGAGTCTAGAAAAATTATAAAGGAGTTAATTCCATCTTCACTGGAAACGGTAGAATTCACAAGATTCCTTTTCTGCACGTTTCCTCGTGGTAGACTGCAGTGTGCCTGTGTTTTCTGGGGCTAGGTGGAGCTACTCCCTGCACTGGGGAGAAAGGCAGTGCTCCTCACGTCCTCCACTCCAGCCAGAAGTAAATCCTTTCCTTTCCTTCTCTGCTATCAAACCGATGCCTCATAGGTAATTATTTCATCAGGAAGAATTGTACAACTTGCTGTGCAAGATTCTGTAACTAAGCTCTAATAAATAGTTCTTATGACCTTAACCCTTGAGGATAAAAGGCAGCCTCCCTGGCTGGCTGCGTTTCAGTGCCATCTGCTAATGGGAGAAAAGGAGTCCTGACAAGGAGACCAGAGAGCAAAACAGGCAAGAGATTCTGCTGCCCTTTCTCCTTCCCTCCCGCTGTCACATCAGCAGAATTACCTGCAGTGACACGGTTATTCCATCCCGTTACACATTTTCTCTAATGACACAATTTTCCTAGCAGCCCCCTGATCAGAGTGCCTTGTGTAACAACAGCAAACCCTTTTGTTCCACGGCTTTCATGGCTCAGCAGTACTTACTATGCAATAGCAAAGCTTCCCCGGCAATCTAATCAATGTAATTGCAGTAAACCATCCCTGTTTTGTCTAAACCTTGAGTCTACCTTAAAAAACCCCAAAGGGAAAGCATTACCTGTTCTGTTCTAAACACAGACCTGCAATAATTTGGCCTGATAAAGCTCTGCAGGCTGAAGTGGCCTGTGCAGTCTAGGTAAGGATATCAAATCTGAATGCAACTTGGAGAACCAGAAAGGTGAATCATCTCTTGCTGAAATTCCAGATATCTTGATGTTAATTCATTGGATAATGTAGCAACGAGTATGAGGGATAAAGATTTATGGGCATCTCCATAAAAATAATGTTCTGCAGAAGTCTTCTATGGCATTACCTACTTCATGGGACAGAATGGTCTCAGTCCTCTTAAAAAAGATACTTAAGAATCCTATTTTATAATAAAAAAAAAAGGATTCAGAAAGGCATTAAAATTGAAGCTAGGGGGAGAATTAGTGTAACATAATCATGTTTTAATTTAATATCACCTGTTTATTTCTGGATTCGTATGTTTAAAGTGTTATTAGTAGTATGATGAGTGTGCTTCAAAAACACGATCGAAATGCTGCTACAGATCTTGCTCTTTCTTTAGTTTGGTTTCAGACGTTTCTTTCTCAAATTAAGAGTAGAGCAGCAATTGAAAATATTAACTACAGTGAAGCCAACCAGCCTGTTTCAGTCCTCTTTGGTAAATGAGATTTACAAAGTAAACAAGAAAGGAATTTAATCATTTTAGTTATAATTAAAGTGAGTCAACTCGAGCTTGCCACAGTCTTTATTAAAACTAGGTTCTGTTCGCTTTGAAAACAAATAGCAATGCATTGCAATTTATTGATCTCAGTTTTAATGCTGGTAAAATGCCACTTGTTAGACATCAATGTTTTAGGTATGTACCGTGTATCTTTTCATTTTTAACTACTTAAGCAAAACATCTTTATTGCCATCCATTGATTAACTGCCATCCTTCATCTGAGGGTGAAATACCTCTTGAAATTGCCACTGTTGGTGTGCACGCGAGAGCTGTGTTACATCTTGGTCTTGCTGCTTTATCTGCTAACCTAAGGACGCATCCAAACGCAGACGAAGCGTTCCTGGCCGCTGCTGTCGGCACACAGACTATCACTTTCTTTCCCTGGCACTTAGCATTCTCCAGGAGTGCAGCCAGCTGACCTTGAAGAAGTTGTCCAGAAGGGTGTTAAAACTCTAGTGATCGGCCGTGGCATGAGCGAGGCTCTGCAGGTAGGTTTTTGTTCCCTGGTAAATGTGAACTAGAGCTGTTTGCGTGCCTTCCTCTTCTGGAGGAGGGGAAAAAAAAATCCGTGATGCTTTAGTAAGGGGGAAGAACTTGGGGTCGCTGAATTAACCTGAGCTCCTGCCAGGAGTCATTCCCTTCCTGAAAGAAGCAGCATTTGAGCTGCTCTGTGTTGGTGTCAATGTCAAACAGTAAATAGGCTTATGTTCTGCCACAGAAGCAATTTAAACGAGGAGATTTTTTTTACAATGTCATTAGTCCCTGCTCTTAGAACAGGTTGTGAATGAGCTCTAGCCTGCTGTAAATACTCTGATAATTAAGGCCTTTTTGTCACTGACGTTGGCAGTGTCCTTGCAGCAGGTAAGCCAGCTACAGAAGGCTGAGAAGTGCTGAGCTTCGCTTCATGAGAAGCAATTCTTCAGGTTTTTGTGAGCTGAACAACGCTTTATTTCTGTTAATTACCTTTAGCTCAAATCGTGTTCCCTCCTGTAAGAACGAGCTGCACCTTAAACTGCATTCAGGAAAGATGGGCAGTTTGTATATACTACTTGCTTAATTGAAAAGAAAAAAATCGTATCCATCTTAAAAATACGTTATCAGTTTGTCTACTACCAATAACCTAAGTGAAGCTACTAACGGAGTGTGTCGGTACTAAGAAATGTCAACAGCCTCGTGCTGCGGAGGGGAGAATTATCTAATGCTTGCTTTTTCCTTGTCTCTTCTGAGGTTCCTCTGTCTACTGTGGACTATCTTAAGAAAAAGGGGATTGATGTGTTGGTGCTGCAGACAGAGAAGGCGGTGGAAGAGTACAATGCCCTGGCTGCTCAGGGGGTCAAAGTGGGGGGAGTCTTCCACTCAACGTGCTGAAGCGCTGCCGCTCTGCGGCCTGCCCTGGCCTCAGCCGAGCGGTGGGCATGCCTTGGCTGCGTCAAATTACGCCCTGCACAGTGGGGACTTGCATGCCAATGCATTAATGTGTGCTGGAAAGCTAAAATGCAAGGGCAGTGTGAGTTCAGGGTTTAAACGGAGTGCTGTTAATGAAATCATTTAACCACAGAACGATTTGCATATGTTCTTGGGATTGACCTAATCTTCCTCTGAAGACTGTCTGCGTTCTGGTTACCTCTTGGCTAAATTAATGAATTCTGGTTAATTTTTGGCTAAATTAAGACATTAAGTTGTGAATGCTTTGATTAGGAAATGGCCCAGAATTACATTGTTAGTTATTGCAGCATAGCCAGAAAATATCTGACGATGACAGTCAAGTGGTAGGGTATGAAGTGGTGGTAAAGGACCACTTTATAAATGAGTTTAATAAAGAAACAAAACACTTGGCAGCCCCAGAACAACAGCTCTGCCTCCTGCTGGTGAACTCATTCAGGGGATACCTTGACACTACACAGGACACAGAAAAAGCTGTCTGCAGGGAACGAACAAAATCTGTGCCTTAAAGATTTTTATCATTAACTGAAATGTGAGTGTTGAGTTGTGGAATAGGTATCTATGTGAAAGTCCCTACCTGCTTAAAACAATCAGGAAGATCTGTCACAGAACTGCTTGTAGGAAATCAGTCTAAATTGCTGCTAGCAAGCTGGGGATGGGGGGAGAATTCGTACCCCTCAGTAGCTGCTGATTGAAACATTATGACAAGTGTGTTGTTACATGAAAAAATTAAAAGTTCTTTCAGTTGCTGTTCTCCTTTTGCTTTTGTTTGGTTTCTATTAATATTACCAGTTGCAAGTTACTTAGTATAGGTTCCTTTCTTTTCCACCAGGCTCCCTCATTCTTCATCAGTGCAGATTCAGTCTGTGCCTATTAGCGAAAGAACAGAGACGACACCGGGCAAAGCCCTGAGGCCTGGAGCTATCCAGGGGGCAGCAGAGGAGCTTGGGTGGGTGTGAGAACTAGATTACTTTCCCAAGCCCCAAGAATAACCCTTTACAAAATACTCCACTCTCTTTCTATTTGTTCTAGTAATCATTTTATCTGATCAAACACAGCGTGCCGTAAAAGCAAAGGAAAACTGAGTACTTGTAAGTTTTTATCTTGCCATCTCCTAATTACGGCAATATTTTCTAATACCGTAGCTGTATTGAGGCAAACCCTGACCTAAACCAGCAGGAACTGCCTCTTCAGCTGCATCTGTGCTCACTCTTTGCAAACACGGTGATGTTTTCCTGAATAAGATACGTGGTGTGAAGTGGATGAAGCACTGTCCCAGAAGCCTGCAGTCTTCTCATGAGAATGCCAGCAACCACCTCTGCCGCTGCTGTGTGTGTGAATCCTGTGCTCATTACTGTTAGCTGAGAGTGGAAAGCAGCTGCTTCCTGATCACAGTTTGCTATTTGTGTTATTTCATCTTTTGGGCCTTGAACAGGAAGAGGCTGTCCCCCTATTAAGGGGATAATTCCAGTTTCTTAAATACTGTTACCCTATTCGGAGAAGTTAAGTAAATACCTTATCTTTCCCCTACAGGTTTTGTTGGTTGGTTGGTTTGTTTTCTACTTTCATATGGTACCGAAATAATTTTTTTGGATGAAGCCCCATTCAGAAGCATTGCTTGGCCCGGACCCTGCAGCTGAGCAAAGCACTGCGGGCTCCTATGCTGCTGCTCCACGTCTTGTCCTTCCAGAGAGCAGCAGCACAGCCTGCTCTGCACTGCCAGGTGACCCTTAGAGGTGTGCCCTGCCCGGCTTTGTGCTGCAGCCTCTTCATTGTTCCTTCCCTTTGGCAACTGGTAGGATACAGAAGATTCCACTTCTAAAATGGGGTGCTGCAGCCTGCAAAGGAAGGTAAACTGCTAAGTCTTGGTTTCCCTATTTTTGGCTAATTCGCCAAGCCTCGCTCCCATCAGTACAGAATTTCAGTGTCAAGGAGATAACCTGCTGCACGTCTTCTCCAGCTTTACCTCCTGTGCTGCTGCCTGAGTCAGCTTTGTCCGTTGCCACACAAGTCGGCTCCACTTGGGCTGCTCCGCTTACCCGAAGCCCTTTCCTCCTCACTGTACCCTGTAAACAGCTGGGACTGATTCATCAAAATTCAGCCCGAGCTCAAAATGCTCTGCTAAGTCGCTTCTGTCAGCCAGAGCCATCAATAATTGGTTAGAACTGCAATCTCATCGCCCAAATCATGGGAACGCGCTTCATAGGGCAGGGCTTCTCCATTGCTTCTCTGCCTCCCCCAGGAAAGCGAGCTCCCAGCCCGGCACCCTCGTTACACATTGCTGGGCTGGGCTGGCGGCCAGTGAGATTCCACCCAGCTGCTCCACCGCCGAGCCGCCGTCCCCAGCCCTTATCTGCACGGAGCAGCACGCCTGTGCTGGCAGCAGGGAGACACAGGCCGTAAAAAGGCTCCAACAAACAGAACGCAGCAGGAGCAGCATTTTGCAGGGACATCAGGCAGCATCCATGAGCCTTCAGACTTGAGCGTGAGGCCTCAGTAATACTGCATGAGTGAACTGCAGGCTAACCCCAGCCTAGCACCTGCTGCAAAGACTAAACAAGCCCACAAGTGACGTGAGATAAAAACAGTGGTTATATCTCTGACTTTGTCAAAAGACTGGAGAACTTGGGCAAGGAGGAAAGCAGAGGAAACCCATCTCCCTGCTCCGGCACCCAAGAGGCCACATGGCCCCACTGAAACACAGGCCCTGTTCTTCCTTCTTTGTGGGGGGGATCTTCTTATGCACTCTTTGCAGTGTGCAGTTTTAAAAGCACATGACCAAGCTTTATGAAAGCATGGTTCTGTGAAAGCCACGCCATAGGTGAGTTAGTATCTCAATCGTCAACTCTGTTCCGAATAAATCTGTGCATTAAGTGTTCTTGATAATTGCAGTATTTACTTTCCAAGTTCTAAGAATTGGCCTAATTAATTTCAGTGGACTTAAGCGACCCGGTTATGAAGCTCCCATTAAAAGGCACACAAAGCCATGTTTAATTAACTTAAAGGTCAGCATGGCAACACATTTTCAAACCGCTAACCCGCAGCCCTCACGTCAGCGTTCAGCAGAAAAGCCCAAACAGAATCAGAAAGCATCACAGAGGTTGGAGAAGACCTCGCAGATGAAATCCATGTACTCTCATTAGGAGACTGGGAACAGTTATAGGGGTGCAGTTTCTAACGTGCATCAACCTCTGCCCACGGGGAACTGAACTGAGGATGCTGAATTCCAACGGTAGCAACTCAGCAGCTACACGTGCAGCTTTTCAAGCCAGTGCCCTAAAGGTGAAACACAAAAACCAGTTTGCAACAGGGTTTTTTTTCCTTTTCCTGCTATTTCATTTAAGAATACCTAAAGCAGCCAACTATGTTTTGGGCTGAAGACTCGTAACCATAAAACTGTTAGTCTAAAAAATTAAAAATAGCAACATGTATCACAAAAGCCTCCCAGTAATCTCTCATTAGACCATTTACTCTTGTAATAAACAGATTAGGATCACTTTTCCAATTTTATTGTAGGAAAGCCCATAATGAGTTTTGGATAACTATTTATACTCATCTCTGTGCAACTGAAACAAACTTCTTCACTGCTTTGTTTAGCCACTATGCCTCCTTCCCCCAGAAGCTCTCTCTCTTTCCACCAGCGGGGCCAGAAGTGTCGTGTGCTCAGCAAGTACCAGCTCCTCTGAGAACAGAGGGCCACATAAAAAGGAGCTGAACGTGGGCTTATCATTTCCTTCAACCCACGCTGTTTAATGGCATTGTTTCTAAAGGCATACAAATATGCGAAGGAAAGGGGATTACAATTCAGAGATACATATATACAGCTCCACTTTATGTAAACCAAACAAGGGAAGACCCTGTTGTGCCGCTGGAACTCAGCTGAACTCTGTGTCCTGCTCACTGCACTTCTCCTGCTTGCACCAACTCCCAGCATTAACAACCCGTGCCCTCCCCCAACTGTCCCAGCTCCAGCACAGCTGTACAGGGCCCATCTCAGGACTTAGCCTGCAGCCATTGGCAGTTCCACTTGGAGATTCATTTCCTACACCAGGACAACAGCACTTGAGAATTATTTTTTGCTTTTGCTAAGAAAACAGATACCAATGCACAAGTTTGAGAGAATTACAAAAGCATGGGTTTATGGGCCTAAGCATTTACGTAGTAAATAGCTTCAGCAGAAACCTAGAGGCCAGGAAGAGAGACTTGGCCCAATGCAGTTATTGCTGGAATGCTGACTGAGAATTGTCTTCATTTTGTTGATTCAGCGTAGAAAAAACAGCGTTTTCTTGAAACTGTCCTTCATTATGTGAACAACTCCTGTATTGGTCTATCTGCTCTGTATCAGAGGAGCCCAATTCTTCTTCATCAGCTTTACTTTTATGGTTGACATCTTTTGTAAAGCCAGAAGCGTAACGCTGGTTTCGGCTGGTTCAGTATCTTGGAACACAGGGTATTGTTTTCAATTCGAACCCAACAATCCCATCAAGGTATTTCTTGTAGTGACAGACGTCAGCGCCTGGCAGGTTTGGGCATTATGTACACTTTGACAGGTTTGCTGAAGGGGATGGTCCCCTCGATGCCGTTTTCCGGCTGCGGCAGAGCCTCCAGGCTCTCGTTCCAGGTGGATTTGGCAATCTTGGCAGCTGCCTTGCTCCTGTTGGAATTGTAGGCCAGCAGCAGCCGCACTTCGATCTGACACGGCTCTGAAGGGAAAGAACACAACAAGCCAAACATGGAATCACGGAGGTTGAAAAAGACCGCTAAGATCATCAAGTCCATCAGCACCATGCCCCCAAGTGCTGCTGTCATCAACAAGCAGTGCTGAATGTTTGACCGTAGCAGATGGAGCACAATAAACAACCTTTTCCCATGGTTATACCACAGCTCAGCTAACAATTCCCTAAAATTCATCATTCTGCCACAGCATCAGCTCTCATCTGTAGCTTTCAGTCACCTCTTCTGCTTCTACTATACAACAGTGAGTGTGCGTTTTGTGTTTGGACGTCCTCCTTTGTAAGCACACGCTTTCCTTTATGGTCTTCATCTATTTCTTTTTCATGAATTGAGGTAATTAGTCCACTTTGCCAACTGCCCCTGTCCTCTCAGCCCCTCCCAGCTTGATGTCCTTGCCACCTGTGAAATGCCTAAGTGCCAATGTCGAAGTCCTTAACTCAGATAACTGCCAAGGGAGAGACCAGAACAGAATCCCTAAAGCCCCCATGTGAAATGCCCCTGCAGTGAACACTGCAAAAGCAGAAATAAGGACCTAATTCAGCTCCTCCTGCTACAGAATCAACTTTTAAATCCTGATGCTCCTGACTGTAGGAACAATACCATTTTTCTTCTCCAGAAGAAAAAAAGATAAGCAGGACGAAGGAATACACAACAGAGGTGCTACGGAAAATGGAGTAACTGAAAGGGAACGTTGCACTGAAAAAAAAAAATCTGCAAATTAAGAATATAGATCACCAAATCCTATTACACAGAAAAAAGTGCTCAAGAAATATATCTATCCCACATTTGAATAATGTGAAGGGTTTAAAAGAAAACGGGAGAAAGGGAGCTGCAAGAAATATATTCTTTGCTTGTGCTGTCTGAAGCCCTCAAGCCAATGACTGAAGCACTTCCATCGAGAAGTGTGAATGCCATCTGTGACTGAACATGGACGTGGGAGTCACATGTTTCACCTGAGATACAGGTGTGGTTTTTTTTTAGGACATTCAAAGGGTGAAAGTTTAATTAGCAGCGAAATTACGCTGTTGAGTACGCACAGTTCCCAAGGTTCTCTGCCGTGCTCAAATACCTGTCAGATCCAAAACAATGAGTTACAATGAATGAGTTCACCATGACCCCTTGCCTTTAAGGGAGGATGCAGGCCTGACTCCTACAACGAATCTTGCTCTGCACAGCTACAGGTGATGTGCTCCATTTAAAAGCTCCCAGTGCTGGAAGACTGCACGTGCAGCCTCCAGCACACAGCAAGGGCCTTCATCTTTAGGACAGCAGCCCCTCTGTCATCTGCAGGACACCAGTGCCCTGTCAAGCAGGAAGATGTCCCCGTAGATCTAGGTATCCCTGCTCATTGCAGGACTACATGACCTTCCTACTCAAGGTCCCTTCCAACTCAAACGATCCTCTGATATGATGCAACTGCTCAGAGGCTATAAGAACAGAAATCCGAGCGATGCTAAGGGCAGATCAACACCACCTGTATACCCCGTGATCCTCAGAGCTCCCAAGACTGCAGACACAAGAGAGATGGAATCACACACTCCCATCTTTCAAACGTGCAGCAACACAGCCACATGAACTTGTACTGATAGTGTTACCTGTCCAGGCTGTGTGTGAGAGGTAGACCTGAGTTATCAGTCTGTGCCTTCCAGGACCAGGATTTCGGAAGTCAGCTGGCTTAGGATGGATTAACTGTGCTTGTCCATCTGGATACAATACCTATTACAAAAATAAAAAAAATAGATGTATGACAACTGGACTGGGCTTTATTTCAGAGCCAGGAGTCCAACTTTTCTGGATTTAAAGACCACACAATTCTGTGTTGGCCATTTAAACCCATGGCACGCAGGAAAGGTATCGGCTTCTTCCTCTACATTAGTTTCTCTGCTGGGCAGTGAATCTGCACATTTCCTTGAATCGTACCATACCCTTCTTAGCTGCAGCTTAGTTGATGGTAATGATTCAACACCAGGAAGAAAACTGAGTGTTAAATATGGAGAGCCAAAGGCATGCCAACTTCTGCAGTGTTCAGAACACCTCTTTTTGCTCCTCCTTCTCCTGCTACACAAGCTGGTGGATGTTCACCCCTGTGTTTGTGCTTCAGTCCCTCACGTGCCCAGCACGTCTGAAAGCAGTATAGCACACACGGAGCACAGAATGCTTTCAAAGCACTCAAAGCAAACTACCAGGAGCAACAGAAATGAACCCAGTGCACTACACACAGGACAATTTTGCATGTGAGGTTAAACCACAGAAATCCAACAGTGTTAAAGTGTTTGCAATCAGGAGGTATTGACATGCTTACAAAAGCTCCCCCCAAGACAAAACTCTTGTTTGCATTTGTGCCCAGTGGCTGCTTACCTGAACTTTAACGGTTCCTTGGGGATCCTGCACGTGTTCCAGAGTTGCATCCACATCCAGTGCCACCACTAACCCTGAGGTAAACCTCAGGGGGTTATCTGATTCACCAGTCGGCTCGATGATGTTTGCACTAGCTCTGTGGAGCTGGAAGAGGCAAAGTTGTTGGTGAAAATAAGGAAGAGGAGAAAACAAATAGAAAAAAAAAAAAAAGAGTCGTTGTTCTCAACAGAGGAATTGTGCATGAACTTTGCATCATTTTACGTACTGCCAAGAATTAATATCTTGAATTTTAGCCGTAGTCCCAGAGATGCTAGGTAAGGAGAAGCAATTGCTTGAAGAACCAACATTTGCAACCAAGCAGAAAGCTGGAGCATAAAAGCTTTGTGGTCTGTTAGGAACTATATGGCAGCCAAAGACAGTCTGCAAGGCTGCTGCACTCCAAACTGACCTGCTCTGGAAGAGGAAGGTGGAGGAAGGTACTTTGCCGCAGTGTTGTCTGAAGAATCTTGACCACTTCTGAAGGCTTGGATGTCACCAGTCTGGGCATCAAGTCCAGCAGTTTATCTACAAAACTGCCTTGCATTTGTGGGAGCTCAGAGATGAAACATCTGTGTTTAAGAAAATAATTTAAAAAAAATGAAGTACGTACTTCAACATTTTCAGTGCTCTCATTATCTTTAGCCAAGCTACTTAATCTTTATACTTAGTTACAATGACAAAATTAGATATGGAGATTCCACTTCCAATGCACATCTCATATTAAGATAATTTTGGCTACTTATCATGGAATCATAGAATCACAGAATGGCCTGGGTTGAAAAGGACCTCAAAGATCATCGAGTTTCAACCCCGCTGCTGAGTGCAGGGTCACCAACCTCTAGACCAGGCTGCCCAGAGCCACGTCCAGCCTGGCCTTGAATGCCTCCAGGGACAGGGCATCCACAACCTCCTTGGGCAACCTGTTCCAGTGCGTCACCACCCTCTGAGTGAAAAACTTCCTCCTAATATCTAACCTAAACCTCCCATCTGAGTTCAAAACCATTCCCCCCTGTCCCATCACTATCCACCCATGTAAACAGTCGTACCCCCTCCTGTTTACATGCTCCCTTCAAGTACTGGAAGGCCACAGCGAGGTCTCCAAACTGAACAAGCCCAGTTCCCTCAACCTTTCCTCACAGGAGAGGTGCTCCAGCCTCTGATCATCTTGGTAGCCCTCCTCTGGACCCACTCCAAGAGCTCTGCGTCTTTCTTGTACTGGGGGCCCCAGGCCTGGACGCAGTACTCTACTTATGTTCAAGCTGACAACACCAAGGGCTTTGGGGGACACGTTTTTTAGGTCTTGCCTCAATACAGAGCCAAGCAGGGAAGATTTGCACAGAATGAGCTGGAAACATCGAGGTAAATAAAAGCCTGTAGAAACACATCCATGGGAACCAGCTGCTGTAAGGATTTATCCATACAAGATGGCATGTACAGCTGTAACGCAGTTTTGATAGTAAGAGTGCTAATTAAACGAAGTGCCAGCTCACAGCCAATTCCAGCACTCCACATTCAGTCTCTGCGCCTCCAGAAAGAAACACAGTCAGGTGAAAACGCTGCTCCCATTACTGCTGCCTGGAAACCTTCTGAGACTGGTACACCTCGGGGAAGACGTGCATGTGGCTCCTTCTTGATGCTGTGCTCTTCCATCCAGCTAACCAAACAGCTGACTCATTACAGAACGTAACGCAGCCACGTACCGCCACGCAAATCGCCTCACCTCCTGCTGCTGCACTGCTTGCAGAATGGTTTGGCTCTACCAATATTGGTAAGAGAGTGTTAATTATTACATTTACATTGTGAAATTTTAACCGTAAACTAGAATCAGTTTTAAAAAAAAATATGCTAGCTCTGGAGGTCAAGAACAGAAAATAGAATTCATTTTATACCATGGGACAAGAGCCTCTCAAAAGGAGATCATCCGGTATTTCTTGTTCTTTATATAGAAGCAAAATTGGTCTTTGCTGTACATCCCCACATGCACAAAACGCTCTGTTCGACCAGCTCCCTGATGGCTTATCTGTTATTGTTAGCAGCATTCCTGCCACATTCAGCAGGATCGTTTTGTAAGCCTCATAAATACTTGGTGCAGTCCAGTGAGAAAAAGTGGCGTGCACCATTTCTGCGGGTGAACAGCCTGCTGGGCAATGGGCTCTGCCCTGCTCATGGAGTCCAGCGTTGTGCTGTATTTCCACCTCTAGAAAAGCCTGCAGAGGAACACTGGACTTGCCCAAAACAAGAGCCTCCATCCCTAAAGCCCTACAAGCGAGATGTCTCTCCAAGATCCCAGTAATGCTCTACACAAGTTCTAACTCCCTAAACAGAAGCTTTGGCAGAGGCAGAGAAAAATCACGTGCTCCTGTGTATGTTCCAAGAGGCTGGAAGCAGCACCGTGCACCCTTGTGCTTCTATGACTGCCACCACACAGGCAGCAGATTTCTGCTGCTCCGTCATGTGGCATCTGGCACGCTGAGGCTGCACAACATACACAGAGGGATTTTGCATGTACATTTTTAGGTGACCTTGCAGCTAACCAATGAGCTCTGCCAACGTTCAGATTCCTCTTTATGGAATTCATCAGTGCCTGCAGGAGTTGCATTCCTAAGATAAAGTGATGAGTTTTGCTGATCCTGAGGTCTAGCAGGAGGAAGAGAAAGGAAGGAAGCGAGCAGTTCTGTTCCCTGGCTACCAGTGGCATATTCAATACCAGGTTACACGTGGAAGAACCGCCGTCAGCTTTAAGAACATTTCACAACTTCAGTTTTAAAATACAAAGAGAAGAAGCAAGGGGGGTTTCTCACCTCTGAAAGGAATCGACCTCCTGAAGGAATTTCTCACACATCCCAAAAAGGGGTTCCACTCTGTAATGACAATAACATTGCTTGATTCAGAAATAAATTAAGAAAATTCGCTCTATAGCCATAAGCATTTAAGAGTTTTGAAATCCAGCTCAAGCTCCTAGAAACTGTAAGACCTTAAAGGCAATTTGAGACCACAAATGCATTTCCCACAGGAGAAAGAAAAAATGAATTGTTATCATCTTCTCCACACCCACAACCCCCTCCACAATAAATCCCTTGCATTTGCACAAGGCATTAAGTTCCCAAGGCCATTGTTACTTTCCACTTACAAAACAGAAAGGGCAGATCTTACAGAACTCTATGAAAACACAGCAAATGGATGGCAACAAACATATTTATGTTCTTCCATGTTCATTGAAGAGAGAACTCAACTCCATTCCTCAAGTGCTCATCAGCACTGCCGTGGTGTTCTAAGTGTCTGATTCAGCCTTGCTGCTTCTTAAAACAAAGCTCGAGGACACGAAGCTTGCAGGGAACCCTGGGCACCATCCTTACCCTCTGGCAGTGCGCGCAGTCACTATGAGCTGTAATGCTTTTGCTTGCAGTCTCATGTGGTGAATGATGACCACCTGTCTACTTTCCACACCGCTGTACATGAACTCCATTTTGTAAGTTTCTTCCATGATCTGTCAGACAAACAACACAGGGGTAACAAACCATCAGGCTCCGTTAATTGTTGCCCACAAGATCCTGCAGTTTTTCCTCATAGCGAGGAACCCATTCATCCACGAGTACCATTCTTGTGATGAAACTTCTCACAGTGTGAGGTGGTATTTAATTATAAAAGATATCAAAGAACCAATTTGTGACTCTTTGCCTGAAATCCAGCACTCCCTCTCTTGGCAATCTACCTTACAATGTTGTATTTTACATTTCTGGGGGTGGAGCCACTCCTGGCTGCTCTGGAATACAAACCAAGCAGCACAACAGAGGAGCCCCAGTGGCTCTGCTCAGGTTCAGTTTCAGAGCTAGATGAGACAGAAACAACTTCACATTCAACAACACTTCACATGCTGCAGCCAGAGACGGGAACTACCACAAGATAAGCATCCTCCTGGGTTATTTTAGACACAGTTAGAACCTTAGTCAGCACACTGCACAGTTTTACTTGTTATAGTACTGTATCTGCTGAATAGATGGGCTTAAGTAGACAAGAAAAATGCTGACATGAACACCGCTGCATTCGGTGTAACCATACGGAAGCAAGGACTTTATTAAATAAAGATCCCCTCACCTTGCACTGACGGGCAGTGATCTACATTCACAACCAAAATAGATAAACCTTCCCAGGGGGGCTCACATGCTACTAAGAAGGGCACCCAAGAAAGACAGTTCAATTAGAGACGATTTAAGAAGCTGATAGATTTTTGTATCTGCTCGTCTCTAGGGACAATTGTCAACAGCAGAGAAAGGGTTTGATGCACAGCAGTAGCTGCCTCTTAATACATTTTAATTAACTGGAGGCTCAAAATGTCAGCATGGCTTCCCAGCAGATCCACGAACTTGCTTTTACCCTAAATCCAGATTATTTAAAGCTTGCTTTCTCATTATTTTTAAAAATGTTTAGCTTTGTTTTTCCAGGATCAGTCAATCAAATACTGGAGAGTAAGAATAACCTGGATGGGGTGGGACTTCTGGAGCTCACCTAGCACGTTTACCTGCTCAAGGTGGGTCTAATGAGATCCAGTTACCCAGGGCCATGAGATCTGTGAACACTGCAAAGAGGAAGATTCCCCACCAAGACTCGGAAATCCCTTTTAGTGCTTAATGACACTCATGGCCATTTTTGCTAACCTACATCTAATCAGAATTTCTCATATTCCAACTTGTGTCCATTGCTTCTTGTCCTGTAGCAGCACATCTCAGAAGAGTCTGTCTTTGTGTGATCTATATCCTCAGATAAGGCAGTGGTAGAGAGCAGCGAATCAGCCTTGAATTTTCTCCAGGCTGAATGAGCCCAGATGCCTCAGCCTCTCCTTGCAGGAAAAGTGCTCCACTCCCCAGCCACCTTGAGGGCCCTCTGCTCAACTCACTGCAGTTTGGCAGTACCTTCCTCGTATGGAGACAAGCACAACACCCCTCCAGATGTTATCTCCCCACAGCCAAGTAGAGGGGACGGATCACTTTCCCAGATCTGCTGGATATACGCATGCTCTGGCAGCCCAGGATGCAGCTGGCCTTCCTTACTGCTTCATGTTCAACCTGTTGCATGCCAGGACTCCTGTGCTGAGCATCATGAGGTTGCTGTCAGCCCATTTCTCCAGTCTGTTCCAGACCTCTCTGAGCAGCAGCCCTCCCCTCCAGGCATACAGACGAGCTCCTCAACTTGGTTTTATCCACAGGGTTGCAGAGGACACTCTGGACTTTGCACCACAATTTCCAATGCTTTAAGCCAGGCAGTCTGGCCAATTTTCCATCCACATTATCATCCATTTATTGATGTGGAATCTTGCCATTTTGGTAAAAAAAAAAAAAAAAAAGAAAGTAACAGGAGACTGTGTTAAAGGGTTTGAGAAAGTCAGGCTTTGTGACATCCAATGTCTTATGTCCACAGCACCGGTGCCCTCACTGCGGAAAGCAGTAAGGTTGGTCAGGCATAATTCACCCTTCAAAATGAATTTTGGCTGACCCCAGTCACCTTCCTGACCTTCATTTGCTCACAAATGGCTTCTAAGATGACTTGCTTCACAGAATTCCCCAGAGGCCAACAGTTCACTGTTCCCCAGTCTTCCTTCTTATTATTCTGGAGGACACGTGGGGTGTTTGCCTTTTTCCTGCGGTCCTAAATCTCCCTCAATTGCCACTTCATTTGATCTTCTGAAGCTGAACGAAATTATTTCACTTTGGGGAACTAAGATTTACTTGGACAAGCTACAGCAGAAAGTCAGAAACACATTAGTACAGCAAGGCCATGGAAGCTGGAACCCAAGGACTCGCCTCCAGGCAGACCCAGGTGCTTCAGCCTCACCTGTTTCGCTGCAGCAGATGCTAACGCATTCTGTTTCAGGTACAAAGGAGCTGCCACGTTCCACAGCTTCTCCTGCAAGGCCTACAGAAGAAAACCATTAAAAAAGATGGATGACAAATAATTTCAGTCTAAGCACTGTAACACTGTGCGACATAAACTGGGCTTAGGGGCATGCCCTCCTGTTGTATGCCAACAGGTTGTCTGAAAGAGCAGTCCAAAGGTTTCCTGCTTTTAAACATAATATAGGAAACCACAGCTTCCAAGCTACACACTTGTATATAAACACAAAAAGACACCCAAATTAAAGAAAACCTACACAGAGTTGGGAATAACGTTCACAAAACTATTAATGAGAGACTGGCTAAGCTGCAGATTCTTCAGTATTTAAGGATAACTGCATGCAGAAAGTAGTCACCTATACAGAAATTACAACCCATTATCACCTCCTTGAGACTAGGAGCAGGGCATCCTCAGACTGCAGCAAGGAGTGGAACCAATAACTGTCCTCAGAAACACACCCACACATTTCTGAGCCTTCCTGCTCCCATCAAAAGATCCTGAAGTTACTGAGTGCAACACAGCTATTGGTATTTGTACTAAGGAAACCCTATTTGCTCTTTGGTTTATGTTAAAAAAAGACTATCTACTTGACTATCTACTGAGAAGAGTGTTCTGGCAGTAGCGTTCTCTCTGTCATACTGAAATTTCTAACTCTGTGGTATTAAAAGTCACTTTTAATTTCAGCCACGTTACTCACTCTCCATCACTGATCTATTGAGTGCTCTGCAGCTCAAGCAAAGAATGTCTGGTGCAGTGTTTATCCACTTCTCCCACACAGAGCACTCATCCTTGCCAGAAATGCAAATGCTCACACTCTCTTAGCTGAGGCAGGATGGCTCAGCCCAGTCAAGCCCTGAAGAAAGGCAACAAAGCCATTCCCAGACGCCGGTCGCCTGCATGGACTGCACATTCTGTGTTGGCAAAAGCTCTGGATTTCATAGAATCACAGAACAATGTGGGTTGGAAGGGACCTTAAAGACCATCCCGTTCAACCCTGTGATGGGCAGTGACACCTCCCCCTGCACCAGGTTGCTCAAAGCCTATAGGAGCTCTCCTCTAAAATATCTTCTTTGGGTTGAAGTGTGTTCTGAGGATGTGAGGGCTGCTGTAACGTATTCTAACTGGAAGCTATACGTTTAGCTAAGAAACTCAAATCACTTTTGGTTTTACACAACAAAGGTTTTACTGCATCCCTTCTGGAAACTCCTTTGTGAGGTCCTGCTTTACCTACCTATAGGTTACACTCAAACACCTTAAGAATATTAGGAAACTCACATAAATATGTTGCCAGCTTATAGCTTAAGAAGGAGAACAAAACACAAATTGAGTTCTTGCTTCAGCAAGGAGCTGACTTTGAAAAGGGCTGCTGCCACGGCGCCAAAAGAACCACTTCACCTGCTTATACAAAACAGACAGGTCACTTCAACACTGTAAAGCACAGCTGATATCTCACTCACTCGACTCTAAAGAATCTCCGGCACCGGTGCCAGAAATGCTGCCTACAGAACTCAGTCTACAGAAACTCCACTTTCAGGAGCAGCTCTACAAAAA
This sequence comes from Numida meleagris, assembly GCF_002078875.1. NCBI lineage: Eukaryota > Metazoa > Chordata > Aves > Galliformes > Numididae > Numida > Numida meleagris. The sequence goes on along the minus strand of NC_034409.1, from coordinate 190,882,029 downwards.
GCATTTCAGTGGTCACCAGCAGAGGGAAAGTACTCTCTTAACACGAAAGGCTGCAGAGCAGTTGTCCCCACTGTGACTCTGCCAGAAAATAAACTCAGCACTGGCACAGAAATGCAATGGTGTACTCATTTGCAAAGCTACTTTATCAATTATTTGCCCCAGAAGGGAAACAGGGGACCCAGAAATCCACCAAATTCGCACTTTCACCAGGGCCAGCTCTCAGCACTCCCATCAGAACGCGTGCAGCTGACTGGGGATGTTCTGAAGCACAGCCCATGACACCCTGCTGAATCAGACCTTGGTGAGGAGCAGCTGACACTGAAGGTACGTCGCCGTGAAATCCGCCATCCCTGCCAGCTCTGACTGCAGCTCTCCAAGCCTCTGAAGATCACTGAAACAAGCAACAGAGGGAAAAAAAGTGTTGAGACAGCAAGCAGGTTAATCTAAACGCGCTCAAAATGCAGCAGCAGCAATGCTGAGGCCAGCCATGCCCGCCTCTTGCTTTCTCTTATCCTTAGTACGAGCACCAGAAAGAGCAGGAAGGCATGCACTACAAAACAGCCTGCACCTTGGGACTTGGCAGCTCCTTTTTTCCTAGAGGCTGACACGAGCGCAGCAGTGGAAGCAGTAAGTCTGTCAGCCCACATTGCTCTGCAGCCCTGGGGGATCCAAACAGCACAGCAGTTCCAGATTTAACTTTAAAAAAAAAAAAAAAAACAACCACCATCCTGGTTTCTACAGCAGCTAATGACCCATTTGTGCTCTGCTGCTGGGAAATCTAACTACTCATATGGGCTAGGAAGGGTTGTTTGGAACAGGGTGGGCTCACGCAATCAAGCATGTTTGAGATCTAGCTGCCACTGTAAGACACACTTAAACCTGATGAACAGATACTTGCCCAGTGGGCTGCTGTGCACGGCCTGGCGTAGACAGGCTCCTTGGTGCTTAATTCCCACACCTCACAAGATGCTAACAGGGAACTTATAACAACTTCCACCAGCTCCAAAGCACCGCTCTCCTCGGCAGCACTCAGCCATGCACGCGGCCATCTCAGACAGGGTGGCTGTGTGCGCAGCAGAAGGCACTCACAGCATCTCAGCTGCCCAGAGCTTCACTGTGCCCATCAGATTCTGGATGCTCTGCCAAGAGAGAACCTGTTTGAAGCGTTTTGTGCACTGGATGCTCTGAGATTACGTTCCGGGCTGTGCACCTTAGCTCCAGAACAGCCAAGGATAAACTATGTCGTTTTCACAGTCAGGGTTTCCACTGCAGGTGGCTGTGGAAGCAGTTTACAGCTACGCATACTGGAAAGGCAGATATATTGGAGAAAAAGAAAAAAGGCTTTTTGGAATTCTGTGTTCTAAATAACGGATTTGAGACTGTTTTTCTGAATCTCAAAAATAACTCTCATCCTGTCTACAACAATCCTGTCCAAGTGTTCTGTTTGTGTAAATCAGCTGAGGTAGATGGAAAAGGCAGAATAAGCCCCTCGTGCAATGATACTGTCTATTTCAGGAAAATATCTGAATTTCCAACTCATGAAGAATGCCCAAGACCTCGACAAGCAGGTCTGCTGAAAGGAACCCAACAGAGCAACACAAGCAGCTTCTCTCCCACACATTCAAAGGCCGCAGGACCTGGAAATGGGAAGACCAAGGGGGACAGACAACCGCCTTCTCCTCACAAAACAAGTACAAATAATCTGACCAAAAGGAGAGACGTGCAGGGACAGAACTAGGAGTGACACTGATCCCCAGAATCAGAGCAGCGACTTCAGAGAAGCTGCAAATCCTAACTCATCCTCCCACCAGCAGGTGAGTCGGCAGCCTTACCGAATGGTGAACTCCAGCAGCTCCTGGATGCCCTGCGGGTCGAGGTGCTGGAGGTTGTACACCCTCTCCAGGCTCTGGTGCAAGAACTGCTGGGAAGGGTCCTCGTGTGGTGTAATGCTGGGAGAGATGGGGGAGGAGACCAGCTTCCTGCCTGGCAGCTAAGCAAAGAGAAACACATGCACACATAGACAAGTCAAACATCAGTAACAGCACTGCAAAGCACCGCTGTGTTATTTAACAGCCACCAACTGAGAGCTCTGACTTCATTTCTCGGATTCAACATTTATACCAAGGCTTTGCTGCTTAATACTCCCTATTTAAAACCCACTTGTAGCTAGAGATCTTCAGCTTAAACATCAACGTGCCTTTGAGGGAAACATCCTCCTCATCTGTTCACTACAAGACAGCGGAATCAGAGGAAGACCACGTGCAACTGAGTTTATGAACTCACAACCATCTTCAGCTCCACCTGTGCTTCCATGCAGGAAAAGCACGCTTAAAGGAGCGAGAAACACGCCTCACCCACAATTAAACTGTTTAGGTAAGATCTAAGTTAAATCATAGGATCCTCAGAGTTGGAAGGGACCTCTGAAGGCCATCTGGTCCAAGTCCCCTGCAATGAACAGGGACACCCACAGCTAGATTTGTAATGTTAAATGTTGTAAATTGTTAAATGTGCTAAATGTTGTAATATTGACAAAGGCTGAGCTCCCCTTCCCCACGCAGGGGCAGCTCCTGGGAATCCTGCCTCCCAGCATTCTTTTCTAACCAGCAGAGCATCAGCTGCTCTCGCTCGAGAGCGATAACATTTCTCATCAACGAAATATTACAAAATCCATATTGTAACAATTTAATATTTGGCTCTTCCTGCTTCACCTACATTTCAATATTCTCTCATTGGTGCTGGGAGGGGGGGGAGAAAAGAAATCCAGAATCAAATTATTACGCACTGGCAGACATGGAAGAAACCAACCATACTCCCAACAAAGCACAAACCTTGGTGGTTCAACTTACTCTTAGCGGAGGGACCAGATGAGAGAGGCTGTCACGAAGATAGGCGTAATGTCTGAACGTGTGATCCGAAAACAGCGCTGGCATTGTTGGGCAACTTTTAGCAGCATTGAAAATCAGAACCAGAACAGCAATGTCTATCGAAACGGATTGTTAAAGGAAAAAAAAACAAACGGCGACCAGAATTGCTCTTTGGGGATGGCAAGTTAAAAGAAGTAACACCACAACCCTTTCTTTGCTGGAGGTTCTTGAGTAAGTTCTTAACTGCTGGAGAATGCTGAGCAAAACCCAAAGAGGCAGCTGTCTGAGCAGATGCAGATGAAGTACAGAGTGCAAACACTGCAGGCTGGGCCATATTGAGGAAAGGCTGCTACTGCCAACAGGGGATGGCTCAGAGGCAACACAAAGGGTAGGAGCCAAGGATCGTAAATGCAGAACTCAATAGGTGGAGCTTTCCCCAAGGCTCATGCTGTGCTTACCAGCTTGGCACCCCAACACCTAAAATTAAGCATTTGCCACTGAGTTTTTGAAAATCACTGCCATTCCTGCGATGCTAGCACCCTGAAAAACATCACAGAATCACAGTTGTTTGAGTCGGGAGGGAGCTTTGAAGGTCATCTAATCCAGCTCCCCTACAGGGATACCTACAGCTCAACGAGGTCGCTCAGAGCCCAGTCCAGCACGGCCAGCAGAATTAAAATGAGCCAAAGAAACACCGCAGGAAGAAGATTCTGGAATAGGAAAACCATTTTCATGGTCTGAGAGTCAGAGAAATACAGAGGGCAGCCAAAGGCTTTAATCAGCGAGTCCTAAGGCTGGGGCACTCGCCTGCAACAGGATGCCCCAAAACATAAGATCTCTAACAGGAGAGAGTAAAAGGATTCCAGTGCAAACCATACAAGGTCAGGGCACTTGCCTGCATGGAGAAGAAATAGGTTCAGATGCACTCCCAAGCATAGCAGAGACACGGACCCCATTTCTCATTTCCTGAACGTATTCTGTACCTGTGGGCTGCCAAGCATAAAGACTTGGCCTTGCCAAACCAGTTCCTCTCTTTTGCCTGAAATCCCTTCCAGGTTTTTAAGCTGAAGCTATTCAACTAATCTGATTTAAGTTTGCTCAGCACTTTGAATCCAAAACCCCCACGTTTTTAACTAACAGTTTATTCACTGCGAGCCATCCAGGCCTTCCTTGTCGTTTCTGGCTCTCAGCCTGGCTTCCCAGAACACCTCTCTGTAAAATTTGGTGGCGAGTTACCTCCAGAACATTTTGGAACTAGCATCTCTTGGCTTGGAGCAGGCAGGTTCTGGAGTCATGATCCCTGGAGGCGTTCAAGAACCACAAAGATGTGACCCTGAGGGAAACGGACGGTGGGGATGGTTGGACTAATGACCTCAGAGATCTTTCCCAACCTCAACGATTCTATGATTTGAAGGTGCACTGAGGTAAACTAGAGCTTTTCACCCCCAAAATTCCCTAGATCCTGGACTCCTAGGACAAACGTACTCAAATTAAGACACGGCCCTCTGATCAACTTCCTCTCCAACCCACGTTCTGCAGCGGCACAGACGGAAAGCGAGGAGAATGAACAATAGAAAAATGGTATTTCACATTTCTGAGGCATCTGCCATTGTTAAGGGTAACGGGACAAAAATAACAGTTTGCATTCTAGTGCACTAGAAGTGCTGACTTTAATAGAAGGATCTTGGATGGACTTATTTCAAAAAGCTAAGTTTATAGCATCATGGGAATTCAGCTACTGCTACACTAAGAGACAGTGCTGTTCTATACACTGCACAGCAGTGAGGGCAGGAGAAGTTCTACTTTACCCGAGAAGGACTCAGTTCTACTTTACCCGAGAAGGACTCAG
>NC_034409.1:190857003-190877251 GCF_002078875.1 Numida meleagris | reverse complement strand
AGTTCTACTTTACCCGAGAAGGACTCAGTTCTACTTTACCCGAGAAGGACTCAGCTGCAAAGCCTCAACCTTGACAAATTGCTTGATAACCAGATCGTTCATCACAGCATAAAGAAGCCTAGTTATACCACGCTGGTATTTATGAAGATGGTTCCAGGTAACAGTTATTCCATTGCTTGCTGAGTAATAAAACTAAGTGGCAAAGGGAGAGCTACAGGATTGCCTGCTGGTTTGAAACGGCTTAACCAATGGAAGCATTGGGGAAAAAAAACACTGAATGTTTGACTGTGAAACAGATCAGCAGCCTTCGTCACAAAGATACAAGCTGGGTCATCCATGTCTGGTTCTGGAGTGTCAAAGAACGGGTGCGTGCTCAGCAGCTCTGGGACCAGGGGGAGCACCAGAGTGGGATGCCTGCTCCCCAGGAACTTTAAGCACCTGTAAACAGATAGATCAAAACATTTCTTAGCAAATACATGCACTGCAAAATACATTTTAAAGCGTTATTGTTGTGTATTACAGTGGCTCTTTGATGCGTAGTCAGCATCAAAACCCTACTGTTCCAGTCTATGTGCAAATTCATGGCAACGCTGCCTCTTCAGGACTTGCAGCAGTGTTTGATAGGATCAAAGAAAAGAGAACAGCTTGAAAAGAAAAAAAACAAGCAACAATAAAACCTGTTTACTTCAGCTATCCAAGAGATGGTCAGCACCTGCAGCTACACAACCTAAGGAAAACTTGCACGTTAAATGCTAACAAGCACGTATACTTGTTTCCTTCAGAAAAGCTAGAGGAACGAGGAGGTGAAAGGCCAACAGAACAAGATCCAAAACCAACCAGACTGCAACAGCAGTGTCAGAGTGCACTAGAAGAAAAAGCAGGCTAAAAAAAGGGCTTCCAATAATAACCAAGAATTCCGTCTCAAACCATGTGTGTGGAAGCACTGCTTCCTTTGTTGCGTCCATTAAACAACCCAAAACCCCAAAAATGTTCATTATTTTTGCCCACAGAGGAAAAAAAAATCCCTCCCAGAGCACAATGCCATTAGCCAACCCCCTTGTCACAGCCGATACCAGCAGCTGCTAGAGAATATTGCTATTTCATGGAGCTCAGAACATTCGTTGCATGGAACAGATGACATTTAAAAGTTGAAACCATCTTTCCTAGAAACTCTGAGAATGCTCTGACTGCTGCAGTAACGGGGGTTCTCCTTGTATGGTCATCAGTTCTGGGTGTCCACCAGTAGCACTGACAAGCACGAAGGATGCAGTGTCTCTGTGACAGTCAGCAACACATACAACATACAAACACTTGCTATTCTAAATATTCACAGAATAACCTTAGTGCTGTTACCTCCTTCGCTAGTTCAACATCTGCCTAATCCCCCCATTTGTAACAAAGCAGAAAAGCAAGCCGACATCAGAGGGCATCGACCACACTCACTTCCATATGGATTCTCTGTCTGTGGGATACTTGGTTAGGTTTTTCAGCAGCTCCACCAGTGCAAGATGGATGCCTTCTTTAGTTGAGACGTTGGTGCAACACAACAGTTCATGAAGAGCTTCTCGGATGTCCCTTGAAGAATCCTAAAAATTAAAAGCAAAAACCCTCCAGTCAGAACCTCTGAGTGCTCAGAGAGAGGGGTGCCCAGGTATGTATTTATGTTAAAGGCAGCAGCTCCTGTTCCTCGGCTGAATTCATCCTACAGGCATCAGTGACCATTTAGAGATTAGAAAGAACTTGACCCAACTACTGGTTTATAGGCATACAGTATTAAAAAAAAAACAAGTGTAACACAAGTTACAAGCCCAGCCATCAACTCTGATATGATAATATGGGATCCCTGACGCATCACTTCTAGAGTCACACTGCACCTACGTTGTACTTTAAGGCAGAGTGATATTGCAGAGAGAAGCTTACGCAACCTTCAAGCTGTATTTTTGGAAGCAGCGTGGCTGAACTCCAGCTTAATTAATTACTTGCCTTCTGCCAAATACCACCTTGCACTCCCCAATTGATACTACAGACTTCCTTGCTTTCATTTTTGTGGCATTGGCAGACAGAATGTGAAAATTTGACAGGATGCAAGTATTAGATGCATTTCAATAGCAGATTTTAAAAAAAAAAAAAGCATAATTTACTAAATATCAACAGCACATTCATTACTGTCTTACACAAAAGAAAGAACTGTCCCCTTGTAAAGGCCCTTCAATGACAGCCAACATACACAAACAAAGGAGGGAAGCGCAGCGGGTACGCTCATCTGGTCCTTATTTTGGTGCTGCAAGGCAGAATGTAACTGAATGAAGCTATGTACCCTGAAGAGTGAAGAAATGGTTGTGGAAATAAAATGATCCAGGTGAGTTGCATGGAGTGCTGGGAGGGCACAATGGAGATGAGCAAGGCAGAAGCCAACAAAAGGCCAAAGAGGTGCACAGCTCAGCAGAAAGCGAGAGCCAGAACACCATGACAAGCAGAATGCAAAGCTTGGTGAGTACAGAATACGCTTGGGGGTGAATAGAATTATTCAGATAAAGGGAAAAACAGTTGAATGAAAACAGAAGTTACCATCAGGCTTAACAATTTAGGGACCAAAGTTCACGCGGTTCTTCTAAATCCTTTATTTTGGTGTCAAAAGATGGACTTTACTGCTGAAACAGAAAGCAAGTAAGCAAGCACCTTCCTGAACCAAGCACCATGAAAACGTGGCAATTCTCACACTTCAGCTATCGTAATATACATGATAAATCCGAAGAAAAGCATGAAAAGGAACACCAGTGTAACTAGTCTACATGTTTATACCCTCATGCACAGGCCCCCAGCTGGAACAAATATGAAATAGGTGCACAAATACTGGAGGCACCTGGAGTCCTGGACCTGGAGTGTCCAGAGTGCGGACATGTGTTCATGTGTGGACAGTGCCGAGTGAATGACCTGGAGTCATTGCTGTGTTTGCAAGCTCAGGTCATAGTCCACAGCATTTGTTACAGGTTAGTTTGCTTTATCCTGGAGCACAGCTGAAGGAAGTCATTGTTGCATGGGGTCAAACAAATAGTGGGTAAAGAGATATAGAGAATGGATTTTCAGCTTCATCCAAGGCTGGGAGATTGCTCCAGAGAAGCAGAGATTTGCCTACCACCTGCAGCTGAGAAATGACTGGGACAGTGTTGGTTGGGAAAGGCCAAGACTATTCCAAGGGGCACGCTAGATGTCAACTGCTAGAAGAGAGAAAGAGAGAACCCATGTCCCGGCTCTGTTAGGTGAACAAAGGTGTAAGCGAAGTGACAGAACAAAGGAAACACAAAGAAAATTAAGTTGTATTCAACATGAAATGTCACAGAGTGATGGACCAGAAAACGAGACAGAAGGAAATCCACATGATGCAGCAGCGGTTACCAAGGGCAGAGAGCTTTGAATCTGAGCATCAACTACTTAAAAAAAAAAAAAAGGAAAAGAAAGCAAGAATGTGATGTTTCCCCTGCCTTGGGAAGCCTTACCTCCAGAACAGCCAACACAGTATCCAGCTGGTCCTCCCGCAGCGTGATATTGTGGGAAATTTTTCTCATTGTGTGTATTGACTGCAGCCTCACCTCCTCGATTTCGTCGTTAAACATGTCCACCAAAAAATCCAGGCATTTCTCAGCAAAAGAAGGAGAGGACTGAGCCAGCATGCAGAGGGCCTCCACCGCAGCAATCCGCACCTCTGTTAGGAGAGGGGGGGAAAAAAAATAAAAATAAAAATAAAAATCAGTCATTAGTGCTGGTTAAGAGGGCATGCCACCAACAGCCAGGCCCTGTAGTATTCGAGGACTGGGCTACGGATGGGATTTGCTAATAAACATTATGCATTTCAAGGCACGTTTTGCAAGCGTAGCTATAACCCTGGTACCTTAAGCGAGCTAATTTAGATAATTAAACTGCTTGCTTCATTCTTCCAGACATTTTAATTGCTAAGAGCATTCACTGCATTTTTAAGTTGCCACATAGCACTTCATGAATTGCTGAAAAACCCAGGAGTACCAGCATGTCACCAGCAAACAGAATGAGATTCCTCTGCTTCCTGACTTCGGATTCCTCAGAAGAAAGGAGAAAGGTGCCAGCTCATTGTCAAAGTGACTCACAATTCAAGCAAATTAAAAATAACAGAGGTGTCCAGAGTATATTCCTGCTGTAAAATATAGCAGGAATTGAAAGAAGACCCAAATGTGACAGACTTGTGTGAAGATTCTCCCCCCTGCAGCCGTTCCCACTGGCTTCCATAACATTTATGCGCTGGGATCGTGAGAGGGGAAGATTAATTAGATGTCTCGCAAACGTTGTTTCAAACATACTTCTATTTTTCGTTCAAATTAGCTCATCTTGAAGACATTCATTTCAACTTGCGTGTAGCTTTTAGGCCCATTGTTCTTAAAGAACATATTTGATTCCTGATGATTCCGATTAAGCAGAAAAATGCAAGCACAGCGAGCCCTCCGCTCACTCGGAACAAAGCCTGTGTCACAACGACAAGTCTCCATGGTCGTTAAGACCACGGTGGTATTAGAGAAGAAAAAACTCCCAAGAAAACATTTGCCAATATTGCATTCATGAGCTGACACGTTCACTTAGATTTAAGTTACGGGATGGAATTGAAGAAACGAGGCAGTGCTGTGGGTAAGGAAGAATACAGCTCAGTATTTGAGATGCCGCCATGGAGACATACGTACGCTCTTCAGAGATCTGGTTATTTCCCACATCTACCCATTTTAATGACATTCCCCAATAATCAAACTGGAGCATGTCTCTCAGACAATGGATGGAGCCATACTGTCAGTCAGAAAAAAAACAAGGTTGCGTGCTCGAGCTTCAGGGAAAGTTTAGCTATTAGGAAACCGTGGTTTAATTTGTAGGAGTCATGGAATAATAAACCAACTTTTACACCACAATTTACAGGGATGTTTTTGTTACGGTGTTTTTCTTCTGTCTTATTTACTTTCTTCCTTCCAGCAAGGTTTAAAATTGAATTCAGGACTGACATTCAGAGCCACACCTTCTCATGGCTCTATACAAATAGCAGCTGCTCTCAATTGCCTTTGCAAACCTTCGCTCTACCCACAGGAAAGTTGGGCGAGGAAGGGCAAAACACAAATGTTCCTGAGGCCATCAGTGCAGTCAATGCCACAGCCAAGCTCAGAAGTTGAAGAATGCTTGTGTTCCAATTTGACACTCATAATTTACCCTGTTTAAAAGAACAGACCAGATATCATCTACTGGAATGAGTCAGACGAAGGCCTCCACGTCCAGCACTGCAAGTCCATGAGACTTCAGCGCAACAGCACTACAGAACAGGTGAATGTGATGCTAAAACGTAGGTATTTCCATTGAAGAAACAGAACTACAAATAACATGACAAAAGACATAAGCAAGACCTCACCTGAAATCTACGTATGTAAAAACACACGCATCCAGTCACCACTTTTCAAGTATAATGCATTCTAACTGGCCAAGAGTATTCATGCCAGCAGAGACCAAGAGGAGCCTGGCCTGTGTAGCCACTTGTGAGATGAAACTTGTCTATTCATTCACTAGGGAAGCCAGTCCTGGCAAGGGGCAACAACTTTAACACGAAAGCTACCACCAGCTAGGAACAAATGGGCCAGGCATAAACTTGGACTGGAACTGAGGAGAAAACTTGTGTTGGTTGGATTCTGAAACATTTTGAAGAAGGTGGGCTTGTCTCCCAACAAAGGTTCCAACCTTTGTGAGGATGGAAGCTGGGATGTTCACAAAAGGAATTCTTACTGGACTCCACTTGGACTCTTAGATGTAGCGTTGAGAGACATGGTTTAGTGGGGTTATTGGTGGTAGGTAGATGGTTGGACTGGATGATCTTACAGGTCTTTTCCAACCTAGCTCATTCTATGATTCTACAGGCGAGGTTTCCTGGAGAGCCATGATTTAAACAAGTTCTAGAAACTTCTCAGCAAATCTCGTTTTCCTTCTTCCAGAGAAGAAACACCAATTTCAAACAACAGAAACTACTAGCGTTCCCAGTTCACAACCACGTCCAACTTTTAAGTTTGTCACATTAAAAAGAAATAGCACGAGCAACCACTTCTTCCCAGATATTTTACGGAAACTTGACTGATTATAGGAAGCTGTTTGCTTTTGTCTGCTCAAATCAGGATTTCTATCCAAAACACTGGGCAACACTAATACCTCTGAAACAACCGCCTGATCACAACAGAGTACCAACAATGCCTTGAAGTTTGCTTTTGTAGTCACTGCATGAAGTTAACACTTACCATACATTTCGTCTTCCAGGCCGTGAACAAAGGCTCCGCAAGCTCCTGATTCAATCAGGTTTACAGCACCTGTATCGATTTCTTCTTTGGGAGCATCATCTCCCCATTTCCTGCCGCTTGAGAACTCCCCGGAGCTGTAGAGCTCCTTGGCTCGCTCGTGCGCCGTGCGTTTCCTCTGCCCAAACACATTTCTCAGTTACAACCACAGGAGACTTTAAAGGTGACTGAACCAAATAGTAAATGGCTTTCAGGGTTTGAAAACAGGCACAGCTGGAGCTACAGGCACTGACATAGACACATAAATACTAAGAAAAGCAATTAATGCCTTCTCCTCTACGACTATTTCTAACTGCCAGTAACTCTTTGTACTTCTGATGTTGGGAAAGGATAACAACTAATATATTTTAATTAACATTTTCTTAGATATCCATGTTAACAGCCAAACTGGGCCAGTGTGAGGGCCCATCCTGTTAACAGCCAACAGCCAACCTGCCAAAACAGGTGCTATCACGCTGTGGTTCAACTTGTGAAACTGCAATTAAACACTTCAACGACTACGGCACGCAGCAATGTGTAAAATGTCACACTCGTTCTGCACGCTCGCCAGACCATCTCCTTTACCTCCACGTTGTAAATAAAGTCTTTTATGCACTTCCCAAAGCAGCCCACAAGAACTAGCAGCTCTCGCTTCCTTATCATGTTGTAGGCAAGAGAAACTGAACGTAGTACCTTCGGAAAGTCGCTTCAGGAAGGAATTTTACTGAACAGCTTTTTACTCAAGGGTCCCAGGCTCCGGCTACTCATTGCTCCCAAGATGTCTATGACTACCAGACAGATCTTGCAGGATGCTGCCATAAGCTTGCTCCCAAAACCAGGACGCAAACTTTCTGTAGTAAAGCTTGAAGCCAAATGGATGCCAGGGGGACACAAACGTTTACCTCCCATCCACAAAACCTGAATAGCCTCAAGCTCTTTATTACACGGCTCAGTTAATGAAATCTAGAGCTGGCAGTTGCTTCACTGACTTCAATCTAAAAGAAAACCTGTCATCATCAATTAACTCTCAGCAGCCCCGAGGCAAGGACACACTAAGCAAACAGGCTCAGCATTTCCACACCTGCTGGGTGGTTTTAGAACTCTACACACAGAGAAAACAAACTCAAGCATTTAGCATTTACATACCCGCAGATCCGACATGAGCTTCTTGTCAAGGGTCTGCTCTAAGAAATGGGAGCTCACTTGTTGCATAGAACCCTAAAGGAAAGAAAAAGAAATAAATCAAAAGGAATTAAGAGGATTATTCTAAATTTCACCACACAATTTCTGGATATATCCCAGCGCAGGGTCCAATAATGTTTGGACTTCCTAATAGTTTTATATGGCACTCAACACTCAAACCGTCCATCAGAGTTTGCTTAGGATAATCAGAGCATCTTATTTTCTCCCTGAATCTAATACGGCCCTTCCTGAGTTCAGTTGTTTAAACGGGCTGTGCTGGGGGGAGCCATTCCAAGAACTTGTTTTTGTTGGATTCCCAACCCTCCAACCCCAAGGAGAGAATCATTGCAGAGTTCAGCTGAGAGAAACAAACAAAGCCAACACCCCACACTCAACTTTTTCTCCTTCTTAGAATTCTGGTATGAATTCAAGTAACTTCTAAATCTCTTCCCATTTCTTCTCAAATAGTAAGTAACACAACGTGAACCTCTCAGAGACGAGGAGGATGAAACTTACCAACAATTTAGCAGCTTGTACTCTCACAACCCAGGAACCGTCGCTAACCATATGACAAATTTTTCCAAATGCATCATCAACCAACCGAATTTCTTCATTAGAAGAAGGAATTGGGACAATGCTAGCACAGAGAAAAGTCAGTCAGTTTGCTGGCATCATCCAGCATGGCATAAAACAAAGAGCTATGCTGAATTCCCACGAACATACAGTGAACATCAGGAACCAAAACTTCATCCAGATCAATGCATTCTTATCAAGTGTCAGCAGCTGGTACATACTGTTGTTCTACCAGCTTCTCCTGACACTCAGTGGCACAAAACTTCCAAAATTAGGATATTGCTGTGGCACCATTTTGAGCCACTCTGTGCACAGCACATACCTTTCAGGGTAAAGCTGACTGAGGACCCAAATGAGCTGAACCGCAGCACTGCGCACTTGCTCGTAGTCGTCTGCCAACAGCTTGCAGGCCTGAAAGAAGATTTGCAGCCCAATATATCACTTCCCACTGATTTATGATCCTTACCATAAATCAGTTCAGATTATAAACAAGGAGAAATTAAATCTTCCCTTCTACTAATTAGTATTTCCAAGTTTGATCAGGTAGAGTAGTCCTAATAAAGTTTGTTAATCGCTTGAGGTTCCAGCTCCAAAACCACCCGTACTCTGCAGAAAGCACAAAGCATGAATGTTTCCTAGGATTAATGTGATACAGCCTGCAGCTCTGCAACCTTACTGACATAACACCAGTGGGTCCAGAAGAAGCCACAAAGAGGATGAAAGGGCTGGAGCACCTTACCTGCAAGGAAATGCTGAGGGTTTATAAGAAAGATGGGGAGAGACGTATTACTAGGGTCTGTACAAGGGGTGATGGATTTAAACTAAAAGAGCAGAGATTTAGATTAGATACAAGGAAGAAATTCTTCACTGTGAGGGTGGTGATGCAGTGGCACAGGCTGCCCAGAGAAGCTGGGGATGCCCCACCCCTGGCCTTGAATACTGCCAGGTTGGATGGGGCTTTGAGCAACCTGATGAGCAAAAGATGTTCAGCTCCACGGCAAGGGGTTGCAATGAGATGATGGTCTCTAAGTTTTTCCAGCCTACACCTCTCCATGATTCTCTAACACATACTGGCACAGAATCATACAATCAGTAAGGGTGATCTTGGAGGTCTTTGCCAACAAGTCCAGCGCCAACGCATCCCACCATGCCCACTGACCACATCCCCAAGTGCCTCACCCCCACGGTTCTTGAACACCTCCAGGGACAGTGACTCCACCACCTCCCTGGGCAGCCTGTGCCAGTGCATCACCACTCAGAATGAGAAGAAATTTCTCCTAATATCCACCCTCAACCTCTCCTGGTGCAACTTGAGGCCATTCCCTCTCACGTATACTCTCCAGCGTACAAGGATTTAACACTGAGATTGCAAGATGACAGTAAGAATTATGCAACGCCTTGCTCTTCCTATGGTTACCTCCCCCCAATAAACAATCAATTTCAATCAAAGCATAAGCTTTAGTGCATTTGAACTTGTAAAACTCATTTTTATTTATTGCCATGTGGCACTGTAAGGAATGCATACAACATGCATACAAAATGCCCTCCCTCTGTTCAGCGACTTCCACCTCTCAAAGCACAAAGCCCCAGAATCTTAAAAATCAAACTATGCAAAGCAATACAAAATAAACAGAAACAAAGATGAGGTTTTACCTGACCATATATAGCCTGCTGCAGTTTCAATCCTCTCTCATGAAGCTGAAGCTGCAGGGGGAAAACAAGAGCGACAAAAGAAAGAAAACAATGAAATCAAACTATGGTTTTAAGTAACACACACTACGTTTTCATCACTGCTTTTCCTGCTTTGCATAAAATTAGTTGCTTGCATTTCTCCACTGCTATCATTCAGCTGTTTCACGATGTTGGCTATATTTTAAAGAAAACCTTGACTTCAGTATAAACTTCTTAAACTTCATGGCCACTTATACTTTGATTGCTTAGGAAAATCCAGTTAATAAGAACACACTGCCTGCCCATTCTCTCAGCCTTCACACAATTGTCTAGTGCAAGCCAGTTTCAAGCACTCCTTGAAGCGTGGATCCAAAAGCAGCACTGCCAGGGCATTTTCATGGCCAGAGGAACAGCAAAACCTGCCCTTCTAAACCCTAACAAAAGCAACCAATACAGCAGCAAGGAAAACTGTGATTAAGAACCCCAGAAGCAGTTACGGACCCTGAATGCATTCAGGATGCTTTGATGCTCCAAAGTAAAGCAAAACAGCTGACGTTGTACTGAAACTATTAAATTAAAGGTCATAAATCTTGCTGTGGATTTGATTCAATATCATTGCAGAAGTCATGGCAGCTTTCTTTCATGTATGAAAGCAAGCAAGCAGCAAAATAGAATGAAAATGGAGGATGAGCGTAACCTCCAGCAGGGGGAGATCCCAGACAGATTCAAGTGAAGCCTGATCCTCCCACATGCATCTTGTTTCCTTCACTGGAGTTTAAAAGTATTAATTCAAATACCTTTGTTCACAGGTTAATGGGGTAACATTATAAACTTTAAGGGTAGCAGAGAAAGCGCCACATACCCATACAGTCACAGGAGCTCACACTAAGCAAAATTCTCAGTGCACGGTCTGTGCTTGCATTGCTGCAAAGCTAAGAAGTTCTGAATTTGCTCAATCCCCCATGCAAATCAGCTAACCAAAACGTGGCTTAGAAAAACACCAGTTTTTGGATTTAAACACACGAGGTTTCCTGCCACAAGCAGTGCTCTACTACATACTGGAGTAATGGGGGTTTATTATTGTGGCAACCAAACCTGAATCAAGAAATACAGATTTCTCACTACAAGAAAGAGCTCAGTGAGTTATGCTCAATAATATCCCAAATTAAAAAGCTTCTTCTACAGCAGAAGCAGATATCATTACAAACCACTAAGATACCCTCTGAGATTTCATAAAGTTAACTTAACTTCTTTTTCCAGGTAATTTTGATATGTTAAACTGGCTCTTGATGAGTTAATGAAATAAGCTCTAGTCCAAACCCCTCTGGATTAGTTTGCAGGCCCTTACCAGCTTTCTTATTGAACCCCAAACAATTTCTTCCACCTCCCAGCACTCCTTACCATGGCTTTTATAGCTGCTGTCCTAACACGAGGGTCCTGGTCATTAAAATGATCTCCTATTATCTTCTGGACGTCTTTGGCAGCCTGGTTTTCAGCTTCTTTTGCAACACCTTTTTCCACTGGTCCGAGACAGCCAATTAACTGAAGACACTTGTTTCTTACACCATGGGAAGAATCTGTCAGATGCTATGCGACACAAGAGAAGATCTAATTGGGTTTCTTTTTTATCATTCTTTTCTCTCTTCAAAGCAGCTAGTCATAGTAAAATTCCCAGCAGTTACAAAACGTTAATATTTGAGTAGTCAGTCAAAAAAAATCTAAGTAAATGCTGACAACGTATTTTTTCCTCTGTCAGAATTGAATATTTTAACAGATTATAAATATGTTTGCTTAACGTTACTTGAATGCTTTCTATCAATAAGCTACTTCCCAGGGAACAGTGTTTCTAAATAGTAGCTACAAAAAGCAGACATGCTTACAAAAGCATACGAAGCAAGAGACAATAACTGAAAGTGCAGTGGAATCCAGTGTCTTTTACAGACTCATTAACTGCATTCAGCACTGTGCTCACATCACATTCAGTTTCAAGTTGCTCTTATTTAAAATTTAGTACCTCGAGCCTTCTCCCAAACCAGACTGAATCCAAATTCAATACAGAAGAGCAGAGCTTTGCCCTTCAGTGTATTTATGTCCTGGGGGAGGCGGCCTTACCTTGCAAGCTACCTCTACCAGCCTCATCCTGACAGACGGGTTCTCTGGGAGCTTCGTGCCAATCACCAGCAGGGTGTCCAGCAGCTGAGCAAGGACTTGGTGAGACTCTGCAAAACGAAGCAGGGAAAGGTTACACAGGTTATGCACCCCTTTGCTGAGCTCCAGAACCACAGAATCACTCTGGCTGGAAGGTCCTCCTGGAGCCTTCTCCTTCAGAGGTCAAAACAAGCCCAGCTCCCTTGGCTTCTCCTTGCAGATAACATACTACAGCCACCAATCACCTTGGTGGCCCTCTGCTTAACTCACCCAACCTTATCAGCATTTCTCTGGCACCGGGGAGCCAAAACTTGACGCAGTATTCCAGGGCTGGGCTCACTAGTGCCACGTAAATGGAATAACTGTTTTCCTCAAGCCCCTGTTGATACAGCCCAAGATGTAGAGAGCCTTCACTGCTCACTCAGCAGTTTAACCTAATGCTCACCTGTCACTAAGGGATACTAAAATAAACTCCATCAAGTACACACAAGCAGTGAATATAACACAGAAAATAAAAATGGATTTCAATGAGGGCACAAACAGGATCACCTATACTTCACTGTCTACTACAAAACCAACGTAACTAAACTCATGCTTTCTTGCAACAGCTCTGATGAGCTGGTTTGCAGCACGCTAAGGAAAAACACTCTGCTTCTAACAAGATTCCACTTCAAGCAAGGCCACCCTCTAAGCCAGAGCACTTCTAGGGGTGTGAAAAGGTGTGACAGCCACTGAAGTAGAGAAGACAGCTGAGAAGAATTTTTTTCTCTTTTCCTCAGGACTCTGAATCATCTGCCACTGTTACAAAAGCAGAAAAAGAAATGCTACAAGTTGGAATTCCCAACTCTACGTTTCAGATCCACGTATGAACGCAAGGCCCACTGTCCTCAATGCTTAAGCATTAGGTGAAGCTGCCTTGATTTAAAGCACTGTCTGAAAAACATGACTTACTCTCATTCTGAAGCGTGTTAATGGCATCATCCACAATGCAGTCTGGGGAAAATCCTGCAGTCTTCGATAACAAACCCAGCAAGGAAGCAATCTTCAGTCTTACAGAAGCATCATTCTCCTGGAAGGAAACAACAGATATCCTCTCTCATTTTTCAGTTGGGAGAGCAAAACACGTGGCAAGGAGGCAGGATCCATTCACAATTCAGCCACATTCATTCACAAGGGACCAAACTTCACTGTCAGGCTATTTCCTCCTCTATGCACGAAGCTCACCACACCAGAACAGCTCTTGCAGCTTCCAGTACGATCCAAATTAACTCTTTTATCCCAAATTTCTGAGTAATTACTCATTACTGTTTGAAATTAAAAGTTGAAATAATCAGTTTTTCAAGGTTCTGGAAAACTCGTTGTTAAAGATGGTATCTTGTACATTGTAATGAAGAAATGGGAGGATTTTAGAAGATGAACTGACAAATGTGTTTTTTTTGGCTTCAGCTAAGTGTTGGGGTCTGTAGGCTAAAGAAAATAACTGTTTCACTGAACATCAGGGAGCAATCGTGGCAGGAAAATAAAAAGCAAACAAATCCAACGCAGCAAGGTAAGAAAAAAAAAAAAAATAGAAGCACATGTTAGCTAGATACATGTCCAAATGGTGCTACAGGTGGTAATTACATAAATCAGCTTCACAAACTATCATTAATTCAAAATTCTTTAGGTGTTCATGTGCTTGAAAGAGCTGTTAATAGCAGTATTCTAGAGACTTGTGCACATAGACCAGGGCTCCTGATTAGGGCAGAAGTGCTATCTTCACATTGCCAAGGATAACCATCACGAGGCAGAAGGACACAAAGGAGTCTGGATTTGATACTCAGCTCTCACCAAGCAACTGTGCACCTCTAGATTCAGCACCACAATTCTGCACCTCCTCAATCACAACAATGACACCTTTCTGCAGTCTCTAGGAGAGACTTCAGTGTTAGACTTCTGACAGCAACAATACCCCCATGAGTGATCTCTTCCCAAACTGAGCCAAGAAGCATTTTCCCTTTCCAGAGCCAAAAATACGTGCTTGAACAGCAGTCACTCTCACTGGACTGCTTCCATTAGTGTCCGGATGCACAGATTTCAGCAGTATAACACATCTGGAACTTACACACATTACTAAGAATGGGATTGCCCTCTTCACAAATACGAAAATCAGCAATTTCAAAGAGGACTCTTCCAAAGGCACTCCTAAACAAATCCTGGTTGAATAACATCTGCATTACCAAGTTCTGCGCAGTTTCCCACCACAGCAGACGTTTTCTCTCTCCTTCTGATGGTTTGTGAGCGGGAAATTGGAGACACTTTTCCTTTCAGTTTACAGTTCTGACCGCTGTCTCCAAGAGAAGCAGGCCCCTAAGTCACTGTGTCCCTAACCGCTTGTCCCAGCAACCCTCAGCAGTTGGAAGGAGCCCTCTGGGATCTCCTCAGGCGCTGTTTGCAGGCACACCATTGCCAAAAGCAACACCACCTCATTCTGTGCCACCTGCCCAGACACAAAGATTCAACTGCCAGCAAAGCAAGTGGAAAACGCAGGGGAAAAGGAAAGGGCAGGTTATTTTTCTGATGCATTTCAGAGGGCGGTCCCCCAGCTGTCCTATTTGCCTATGGTATTGTAAAGGAATGAAGGAGCCAAAAAAAAAAAAAAAAGTCCAACAGTCACACTCCAAAAACAAGTACAGTACAGAGACTGATAAAATCCTGACTGCTTTAGCATCACTTCAAAGCAGAGAAGATTCAATTGGAAAGAAAAGAAAGAATAGCACGAGGACGTTTACGAGAAACGCTCCAGCCTACAGCACAACTTCCTTAGCAACAATCAAATTTGAGTTATCAAGCGAAAGATCGATATCCGGACAGCATAAAGCATCTATTACTTCTGTTATTTACCTATCTTGTTCTTCAGAATTTTTTGTTAGTTGCTAAAATATAAATTAACCACTTTTGTTTTACAGAAGTGTCATTTTAAAAGTGGTCTGTCTGCATCATAAGCAGTAACTTAAAAAGTCTCTGCACTCTTTGAGGAAATTAAGCAGGATTTAGATAAAGTTGAGCCAGCTTTGGGCAACTGAGTTCCTTGGAAAACTTCTTGTCATGCCTTCTGCCCCTCGTTAAGTCGAAGTAAACTAATCATACAGGAATTATAGAATTAGTAAGGTTGGAAAAGATGACTAAGATCACCAAGTCCAACCCCAACCCACCCCCACCATGCCCACTGACCATGTCTCCAAGTGCCACAACTCCACGGTTCTTGAACACCTCCAGGAACATTAATTCCACAACCTCCCTTGGAAGCCTGTGCCAAAGCATCACCACTCTTCCGGAGATTGTTCCTAATATCCAACCTGAACCTCTTCTGGAGCAACATGAGGCCATTACTTCTTGGCTCACTTCCTTGTCACTGAGTCCTGAAACTGCTAACACCAAGTGACATGAGTTGTAACCACGTGGGTGAAGGACTACAGCCACTTACTCTCCTCATGCTACACTGCTGGCAACTGAGACAGCAACACAGGAAACAGTGGCTTCCCATCCTACCTCTAACCCCATCCCAAGTTAACAAGACCAGAGCAGGCTTTTTGGCAGCACGTTTGGCTCCCACCTTCGCTACCTTATAATAATGCTCCAGCAGGATTCGGACAACCCCTTCCACGCTCTCCACTTCCACAGGCTTCCTGGCAAACTGCAGCAGGTACTGCAAGGCATCTGCAGGCGAGGTGGCTTTACACAGGTCAACGTGGAGTGCGGCCGACTTGCTGGGCTTGGTCAGACGCAGTTTCTTAGCAGACAGGTCCTCATGTTGCTGCTGTGGGCCGGGGACAGAGCAACACGATTCAGAAACACCACACAAATCCTTCCCAGAGCAAACACTGCTTCCCACCAAGGCAGCCTGAGGGAGTTCCTGTGCCCCATGGACAGACATTGCCCTTTCCCTTGCCTACCACAGAACGGGATCTAACCTGAAAGGTGCATTTCCCAGCCCACTGGGGCAGCTCCCACCCTCAGGTGAGCACTACACCTCCTCACGTTGCTCTGCTCCCTTCAGCCCCTTCTCCTACACCTCCAAGCCCTAAAAGAACCTCGGATCTCTCCCTCCCCGAGCTGGAGCCACCGGATCCCCTCCCCCCCTTCTCCAGGCCCTCAGTAACCCGGTCCTAAGGCAGGATTAACCGAACACAAGGCAGCCCCAAGCCTCCCCCTTCTCGGCAGCCCGCCCCTGCGATAGGCCCCAGGCTGCAACCACAGCCCTTCCCACACTCACCGGAGTCACCCTACAGAGCTCGGAGCTCTCCGCGCTCACCTGGACCACCTTAGTGAACTCCTCGTACACCCGCTTCTTCAGGTGCGCCGCCATGACGCACCCGCCGCACACGCCACGCCCCACACCGCCAAACCATAGAGTCGCCCCCTCATGACGAAACGAACGGAGAGTACTCTCTTCCCAGCTGGAGGTTCATCTCTATGGTCAGGAGGTCTGGGCTGGGAGGCCTCGTGTTGCCATGGGAACGGGCATGGCCTTCAAGATGGCGGCTTCAAGAGGCCTGCTCCGCCTCGGGGCTGATGTCATCCCCAGCGGGTGCGCTGGGGCTCCGTTTTCCTGACAAGTACCTGCTGTAGGGAACCGAGTTTCAGCAGCTCCAAAGGGGGATGCCCATCACACGTGCCCCAGCGAGTCTGCTCCGCTGCGGGTTTATTATTTATTACTGTCTGTGAGAAGTGTTGGTGTTTCCCTCAGGTGTTTCCCAGTGTCCGGTAAACGATAATGCAAAACCACGCGGACGCACAAAGAAGAGCCATCCCTCCTCTCCTCACTTGTGACAAAATTCTTCCTTGTGTCATAGAACCATTAAGGTTGGAAAAGACCTCGAGGATCCCCAAGTCCATCCCCACCCCCACCATGCCCACTGACCACGTCCCTCAGTGCCGCATCCCCACGGTTCCTGAACACCTCCAGCAACAGCCACTCTTCATACACTGCCAACTCCTTTAAAGATCATCTGCTCCAGCTCCCCTGCAATGAACAGTGACACCCACAGCTCCATCAGGTTACTCAGAGCCCGGTCCAGCCTGACCTTGCATGTCTCTAGGGCATTAAAGGCAAGCTTTGCGTTGGACACACCCGAACACGTAGTGTAGCCTTCAAATGTGTCTCCTTCAAGGAGAAAGAGGCAGCAGCACCAAAGGGCCCCTATGACAGGTATCTGTCTAGAGGCAGCTAGAAATACTGCATGTAACATAGCCAGGGATAGCTGCATTTGGGCCATATCTTAGGGACACAGTGATCTGTGAAGGGATTGGAGAATAAAGCTTTTTCAACCTGTCTATCAGTGTCACCAGTATCAGCTAAAGAAAACAACCATAGAATCATAGAATATTCCGAGCTGGAAGGGACCTGTAAGGCTCATTGAGTCCATCTCCTGAGACCTCCACCTTGCCTCAAGCTCCTTTCAGTCAGTTCTAGAGAGCAGTTAGGTCTCCCCTGAGCCTCCTCTTCTCCAGACTGAACCATCCCAGTTCCCTCAGCCACTCCCATAAGATCCATAACATGCTCCAGACCCCTCACTGCTCCTCTGCCCTTCTCTGGACATGCTCCAGGGCCTCGATGTCTTTCTTGCAGTGAGGGGCCCAGAACTGAACATGGCACTCAAAGTGAGACCTCACCAGTGCTGAGTACAGCGGGACAATCAGCTCCTGCCCCTGCTGGCTGCACTGCTGCTGACGCAAGGCAGGATGCCATTGGCCTTCTTGGCCACCTGGGCACATTGCTGGCCCATGCTCAGCCATGCATTGAACAACACCCCCAAATCCTTTCCCAACACACAGCTTTCCAGCCACTCTGCCTCAGGCCCATGGTGCTGCCTGGGGTTGTTGTGGCCAAAGTGCAGGACCCTGCACTTGCTCTTTTCGAAGCTCATCCCATTCTCCTCAGCCCGGTGGTGCAGCCTGTTCATGTCCCTCTGAAGGGCCTTCCATACCCTCAGGTAGATCAACAGTTCCTCCCAACATGGTGTCATCTGCAAACTTACTGAATGTGCACTCAGTCCCCTCATCCACATCATCAGTAAGGATATTAATAAAGACATTAAACAGAACAGGGCTTTTGAACTAGGGGCATGGAGAGATGTGATAGAAAGGGATCACAAAATCAACAGAATGGGGATTAAGAGGTGTCACCTCCAGGACTTGCAGCTCAGCAAGTAGGTGCCTGCGGGGTATCTTCATCAATAAATCCCCAGATACTGTCTTTCAAGTCAGGTCCACATTGAGTTCTGCTCTTAAGGTAAAGGAGGGCCAATGTTCCTCTGGGCACTCCCTGTCTGGAGCTGAAGGACGGGCCCTGTATCACCACAAGAAGATGGTGGTCGCAGGGAGGAGGGCTGCAGGCACCTCAGGCCATGCTTCTGGCTCAGGATGGAGAGGCTCAGGTTGCCCAGGGACGTGTCACCGCCAGACATCCTGGGAAGTGCTCGGCACTGCTACAGAACGTGGCTGATAAGAGCAGTGAGACGTTCCAGACCCACTCTGTGACCTGGGATGATCACCCAAGGTCCCTGGCAGCCCAGCACACTGTCCCTGGGCAAGGGTCACCCCATGGTGGGACGTGGCTGATGAGAGGCAGGTGGCCACGGGGTGGTCGTTGTCCTCACACAGCCAACACGGGCAGGAGGAGCAGGGACAGGCACAGCAGTGGTGGGACCATGCCGGGCTCTGCTTGGCTCTGAGGGGCTCCTGGGCACAGTCACTGCTGCCAGCACTGTGGGGAAAAGCTCTGCTGTTCCCAGGGCTTCACCCAACGGGATGGCAGCACTGCAGCTCCGTGTGACAACAGAAGATGAACCAGGAATGAAAGAGCTGGGAGTGCAGGCTCAGTGTCAGGAACGCAGTGGATAAACCACAGCGCTGCTCCTAACGTGTGAGCAACCCCCACAAACCACCTAATCGAGTGGCCAGGCCCACCACATCCCAGTCAGACCACACCACAGCACTGGGGCTACCCGTTACCCCATGGGATGGGGAGAGAGCACCCATGAGCATACACCAGGGGATCCCTAGTGGCGAAGACATAGGATGATAATTTTTGGTGTGAGGGTGGCATGCGTAGCCCCGAGATGTTGTAGGATCTCCATTGTTGGAGATATCTGTATCCTGGCTGGATGCAGTGCTGGGGCACCTGCTCTAGGTGACCCTGCTGGATCATCGTGGGAGCAGACCATCTCCTGATAGTGCTGGGAGGCTCTAGCAGCACGCACGTGGAGGCTGCATGTGGTGGTGGGGAGCTGTCACTGCAAGAGCTGGGAATGGCAGTGCTGGGCAGGATGGGGTGAGAGGCCCCAGGTACCTCCCCTCCTCACCATCCCGCTCCCTGCATGCCCAGGGACATGGCATCACCGTGGCCAGCTGGGGCTCAGGCCACATGAGGGCTCAGATGAGGACAGGGACACAGAGCCAGGGACACAGCTTGGCCGAGCCCAGCAGGGCTGGAGCCAAACCCAGCCTACCAGGAGGGAGCAGAGAGATAGCGCAGCGGGGACATTCCTTGACCCCCGTAAAAAGCATCCGCAGGGCCAGGCAGCGGTGGGACACAAGGAGAGCAGAGGCACGGGGCCATGGAGCAGTACTTCTCAGCCACGCAGAAGATGGAGCAGGAGGTGATGTTCCCCAGCCTGCTGCGAGGGGTCTTCCCACAGGATGGGGCCGACCCAGCCGCTGGCGGCCCCGCGGACCTCTACGAGCGCTACCAGCTCCTCAAGGCCATCAAGCCCATGGTGGAGCGAGGCCTGGCCTCCATCACTGATCAGAGCCCCGCCAGCAATGCCGACGCCGACACAGCTCCAGATGATGGCATAGATGGGAATTTGGAGGAGCGGCTGTGCCACCACATGAACGGCTTGCAGCAGGTTCTGACCGACCTCACCAAAAACACCAAAGCTCTCACCAGGAGGTACAGCCAGATCCTGGAGGAGATCAATCTCGGCGAGGGTCAGAGCAGCTCGTGAGCCTGCACGTGGAGACTCCAAGGTAGGAGCTTGGGCAGACGCAGAGGCATGGCGTGCTGGTTGGGGGTGACCTACGTTGTCTTCTTGCCCCGTCAGCTGGGCGTCTTTCCAATGTTTGCATCACTGCCCAAAATCCCAGGAGTTTTGAGTCCTTTGCCTGCCGTTGCTCAACAGATCCTGCTGAGTTTGTCTTTCTCAGTCATGCACTGGCACATGCTGCGCTGCTGAACAAAGGTCGCTTTGGGAGCTCCATGCTGAGCCCATGACTCTCCTGCTTGCAGCACAGGCAATGTCTGGCTGCTGCGGGGTAAACACAAAATATCCCAAACCATCCTCATGGAGTAAAGGGCCTTTTGCCATTTT
>NC_034409.1:190854738-190856310 GCF_002078875.1 Numida meleagris | reverse complement strand
CCTGGAGACAGTTCTGCTTCCTCTCCTCTTGGTCTTCACTGAGGCTGTGGCACCCTCTGGTGCCAGGCAGAGAAGAGAACGTGGGGATCCTCTGATGCGTTGAATGGGAAGGCAAGGGCTGTGCTCACCCTCAGTTCCTTGTTGGGCAGCGGTTCGGAGCCCTTTGCACAGGCTGTGCCCCACCAGAGGTGACTCTTCCCTCCCAGATCCATTGCTCTGTGAAAGTCCTACTGAGCTGGGCACTAGAGGGAGTCATCCCCATGCCTCTCTGGGCCTCTTGAAAAGAAATCCAGCTGCTGAAACACAGACGCTTTGGTTGAACAAGCCTTGGTACTCCATCAGGTTTCAGTTTTGAATAAAGAAACCAGACATCTGAGAGCATCTGTGGGAAGAGGACTGCAGCTGCGCCCAGGGCTGTGGGCTCTGCGTATGCTGCACATGCTGTCATGTGCATCCTGCTCTCCTGGGGTTTCTTAGGGAGAGACATTTCCTGGAAGGGGCCTGGTACTACCCAAGGACAAAATAAGGTATCTACAAGCACCCATCAGAGAAACATGGCAGGAGTGTATAGAACCAGCCCTTATCATTATACTGCGTCAGTGTGAACATCGGAAAATACCCCAGTTCTACACAGTCTGAGCTGCTGTCATGTAATAAAAAATGTGCAAATCTTGAACAATTTACCTCTCTTCCGTGTGTGAAATAGGGGTTGGATAAGCAACAGCCCAAGTGGAAGGAGGAGGTGTTGGAACAGATCTCTTTGTAGGAGCATCTCAGTGTGAGATGGATACCTACCAGTGGACAGAGCACATCACCGTAGCATATTCCGAGTTTCAAGGGACCCACAAGGATCACTGAGGTCAACCTCTGGCTCCACACAGGACTGTGCAAAACGCAAACCCTACGTCTGAGAGCTCCTTGAGCTCTGGCAGCTGGGGGCCATGGGGAGCCTGTTCCATGCCTGCTGCCCTTTGGCGATGAACCTTGGTTCTTTTGGCTGCCAGAACACACTGCTGACTCAGATTCAACTTGCTGTCAACAAGAACCCCCAGATCACTAGACTAGCTCTCTTATTTGTCAGGTTAGTGGGAGCCACTGAGCGTAGAGCTGAAGAGGACAGCAGGCGTGGCTTCCTCACCAGATCCTTTTTCTAGCACCACAGGAGCTTATTTCCACAGTGGATACCCAAGGATTTCCTCTTGACGGAAGATGCAGTCACGCAGGATTCCAAAAGTACGCAGCCAAAGTCTGTTTTCTCTTTCTTTCCTTATTTCTGTGTGTCTAATTGGCAGAACGTGGTCTCATCTCTCAGCCTTGCTTTTCCATTACCAGCCCCACGTTTCCCCTCCTCCACCACCTGGATGAAGTAGGCTGTAGCCTCCATGAGACCAGGCACAAACCCACTGGCTGGGTTGCCATTCTTCATAGACTACATCGGAACGCTCTGCTCTTCTGCAGATTGTCCCTTTCCCAGCTAGACAGACAGCATTAGCCTGAACGTAGACTGGAAACAAGCCAAAAGTCCCTCCAGATGGAGCAGCCAGCTGACTGGATCCATGCCAATGTGTTTAA
>NC_034409.1:190850761-190851636 GCF_002078875.1 Numida meleagris | reverse complement strand
CAATGGCTTGGGCTGTGAGAAAGCTTTACCTAAGGCCCCTTCTCAGATCAGATGACTAGATTATTTTAAATCAAATCCTTACCAAAGAGAGAGAAAAAAAATCCAACAGGGAGTAATTTGCATAGCAGGACTGAAAAATGCCATCTTCAAGCAAGTGGGATTAAGAAGTCCCAGAAGAAGCCCCAATAATAACAATCAGATTTTCCACATGGATGGCAACTTCCAGCCAAATATCTCAAAACGCCAATTCTTTGCTCTATAGCACACCAGCAAAAGTGGCCACGTTAAAAAGAAAAAAGGAGTGAGACAGTGGAGGAACCTGACCAGTATGTCCATCAGACTGAAGAAAGGGCTGTGGTGGGCCTTGTAGGGTGAAAGAGCTGTAGATGACAGCTAGCAGCTATTCCTTGTGCTGACGTGGTAAGGATCAGCACTGCAGCACTGAAGGTTTGCTCTCAAACACCGCCAAACACCATAGGGTCTGGTACAGGGAAATCGTCCACACTCCATCCAACTATCCAGTTCTGCAGCTGCAAAAGGGAAGGCTGTCACGTCCAGCATTGAAGACATCCCGTGTAGAAAGAGCATGGGTTCCACCTCTGTCGGTCATATGCAGGATACTTTTGGATGAGCAAGATGAATGACTGGGATTTGCAGGAATTAAAGCCTCAGAACACTCGGATCTTCCAGTATTTTTTTGATAAGTGTTCATTTTTAAAGACCTGACGTTTCACTGCATCCAGTGCTATTAATTCTTCAGGTCTGGCAGAGGAAACATGCAAGTCCTTCTCATCAAAGCAGGAGGGATAGCTCAGACACAGGATCCCTCAAGATGCTGAAAAGCAACAGAACCAAAATGTACATTGGGTTCAGTG
>NC_034409.1:190848919-190850661 GCF_002078875.1 Numida meleagris | reverse complement strand
AAGCTCCTGTGGTGCTAGAAAAAGGATCTGGTGAGGAAGCCACGCCTGCTGTCCTCTTCCGCTCTATGCTCAGTGGCTCCCACTAACATGACAAATAAGAGAGCTAGTCTAGTGATCTGGGGGTTCTTGTTGACAGCAAGTTGAATCTGAGTCAGCAGTGTGTTCTGGCAGCCAAAGGGACCAAGGTTCATCTCCAAAGGGAACAGGCTCCCCATGGCCCCCAGCTGCCGGAGCTCAAGGAGCTCTCAGACGTAGGGTTTGCATTTTGCACAGTCCTGTGTGGAGCCAAAGGTTGACCTCAGTGATCCTTGCGGGTCCCTTGCAACTCGGAATATGCTACGGTGATGTGCTCTGTCCACTGGTAGGTATCCATCTCACACTGAGATGCTCCTACAAAGAGATCTGTTCCAACACCTCCTCCTTCCACTTGGGCTGTTGCTTATCCAACCCCTATTTCACACATGGAAGAGAGGTAAATTGTTCAAGATTTGCACATTTTTTATTACATGATAGCAGCTCAGACTGTGTAGAACTGGGGTATTTTCCGATGTTCACACTGTTGCAGAAATGCTTCATGCCTACAGTATAATGATAAGCTCTGGTTCTATACACTCCTGCCGTGTTTCTCTGATGGGTGCTTGTAGATACCTTATTTTGTCCTTGGGTAGTACCAGGCCCCTTCCAGGACATGTCTCTCCCTGAGAAACCCCAGGAGAGCAGGATGCACATGAGAGCACAAACAGAGCCCACAACCCTGGGCACAGCTGCAGTCCTCTTCCCACAGATGCTCTCAGATCTCTGGTTTCTTTATTCAAAACTGAAACCTGATGGAGTACCAAGGCTTGTTCAACCAAAGCGTCTGTGTTTCAGCAGTTGGATTTCTTTTCAAGAGGCCCAGAGAGGCATGGGGATGACTCCCTCTAGTGCCCAGCTCAGTAGGACTTTCGCAGAGCGATGGATCTGAGAGGGGAGAGTCACCTCTGGTGGGGCACAGCCTGTGCAAAGGGCTCCGAACCGCTGCCCAACAAGGAACTGAGGGTGAGCACAGCCCTTGCCTTCCCATTCAACGCATCAGAGGATCCCCACGTTCTCTTCTCCGCCTGGCCCCAGAGGGTGCCACACCTCAGTGAAGACCAAGTGGAGAGGAGGCAGAACTGTCCCCAGGGCTGTGTGTGGTGGAGGTGACATGATGGCACAATGTGATGGAGATGACACGATGGAGATGGCATGAGGTGCTGGATGAGTGCGGGATAGGGGAAGGTATGTGCAGCTACTGATTGGGTTGGGATGTAGAGGTCGGGTTGGGGTGCGGACAAGCTGGTGATCCAGGAAGAGGAGATAGGAAGGGGAGGAAGGATGCTGGAGGACAGATCAGGCACCCAGCACCTGGCTCAGGACAGTGGCAGGATTGGTCCTAGCTTGTGCAAAGCGTGAGAGCCAGAGGGCTTTGGGGACAGCTCTCCAAGCACAAACCCAATTCCCACTCTCCGAAGGAGAAACCCAGATCACCTCCCTGCGGCAGAGTTTGACCTTGGCGGCCAAGACATCCGTGTCATCATGGGCTAGGGGACAGTAGCTCTACAAAAGTAACGGCTTGTAGAAAACACACGTGCACATTTGCTCAAGGCTTTGCATTTTATTTCAGATCACTGACTTTGGGAACTGGCGACATTATCAAAGAAACCAGTGGGGAGGTGGTTTAGGCACATGCAGAACAAAAGCGTTGTTCCAAGGTTACAGAC
>NC_034409.1:190844218-190847034 GCF_002078875.1 Numida meleagris | reverse complement strand
AAGGGCTTTGACACAGTAGCCCACAACATCCTTCTCTCCAAATTGGATAGATATGGATTTGATAACTGTTCAGTGGATGAGGAACTGGCTGCAGGGTCGAGTCCAGAGGGTGGTGATCAATGGCTCCATGTCTGGATGGAGACTGGTGACGAGTGGTGTCCCCCAGGGGTCAGTGCTGGGACTGATGCTCTTTAATATCTTCATCAATGACATTGACAGTGGGGCCAAGGGCACCCTCAGCAAGTTTGCCAATGACACCAAGCTGTGGGGTGCAATCATCACAGCAGAGGGACGGGATGCCACCCCGAGGGACCTAGACAGGCTTGAGCAGTGGGCCCAGGTGAACCTCATGAGGTTCAACAAATCCAAGGTTTGCACCCGGATTGTGGCAACCCCCACTATCAGTACAAGCTGGGGGATGGAAGGATGGAGCACAGCCCTACTGGAAAGGACCAGCGGGTTCTGGTGGATGGCAGCTGGACATGAGCCAGCACTGTGCCCTCGTAGCCCAGACAGCCAACCGTATGGTGGGCTGCATCCAAAGCAGTGTGACTAGCAGGGCGAGGGAGGGGATCGTGCCCCTCTGCACTGTGAGGCCTCACTTGCAGCACTGCGTCCAGATGTGGAGTCCTCAGCACAGGAGAGACATAGACCTGTTGGAGCGTGTCCAGAGGAGGGCCACAAAAATGATCCAAAGGCAGGAACACCTCTCCTAGGAGGACAGGCTGAGAGGGCTGGGGCTGAGCAGCCTGCAAAAGAGAGGGCTGCGAGGTGACCTGAGCGTAGCCATCATGGCACCAGGTCCCCGTTCCCATCCCAGCTTGGTGGGGAACAGCCGTGGGTGAGGGAACTCTTCATGTTACGCTGCCATCACTGCCCACGTCCTCAGGGGACCCCAGTGGGATTTTCCATGTAGCTCCATGGACACACGTGGACAAAAACGACTCACATCAGCATGATGGGAATAGCTGGGGGCAGTCACGGGGCCCCAGGGTGTTTGCTCCATGGGGGTGAGTGTCCCTGCTGTGCACGTGGGGAAGAGCTGCCACCGCTGTGGGTTGCAAAAGGGCAAAGGAGCTCGCATCTGTTCCTAAAATAGAGCGAGTTGCCACACACCCCAACTGTCTGTCCTTTGGCCCTTCTGGCAGCACTGGGCAGCACTGCTGGCTCTGCTCCCGGGTGGGATTTCAGCATTACTTCCTCACCCCTGGTTTCATCTCTGAGTGTTCTGTGTCTCCTGTGAGCAACTCCACCATCACGTTGGGACACGAGGAGGTGATGGGGACCAATCTTGGGCTGCTGAGCCCCCACTGCCCCCAGTTGCTGCCCCAAGCCCGGCCACACAGAAAATGGACATGGACACTCTGGGGGCAGCCAAATGGGGGCAGTTCTGCAGGAAAGGGCCTGGGGGACCTGGGGGGCACCACGCGGAACGTGGACTGTGTCTCCTTGCAGTCTCCAGTGAGCAGCACGCCCACACTACTGGGATGCAGTGAGGTGATGGGGACCAGTCTGGGGGTCCACAGTTGCTGCCCCGAGCCCGGCAGCAGCTCGGGAGGGCAATGCTGGGACCAAAAGGTGGGAGCAGGAGGCAGTGTCTCCCACGTCCCTCTGCCCCAGGAGCCCAGCCACGTCCCCACAAACCCGTTATCCCACAGCACCACGGGGTGAAAGCACCAACGCAGCCTGCGGATGTGCCAGGCTCCTAAGGAAGGAGTATGGGAGAAATAAGCAATGTCCCCTCCTTGCCCAAACCCAGCAGAGCTCTGGGAGAGCCCAGCGGCTGCCTCTGCCCTTCCCAACGCGCTGAGCCACGGCCGCCGCTCCGAGCACGGCTCCCAGCTGCGGGGCTGGCGCTGGGGCAGCTGCAGACCCTGGGGGATGCGCAGGCGACAAGCGGCCCCGCGTCCTTTCCCGAAACAGAGCGCTGTGGCTTCCCATCGAGGGAGGACGGCAGACAGGCAGCCCCAGCTGTCGACCCGTGGTGTCACCAGGTCCCACCGCCATCCCAGCGCTGGGCAAGGGGACATTTCTGGGGACCCATCGCGTCCGGATGCCCACGGGTGCCCACGTCCCCAGAGGAGCGCGATGGGATTTTCCACGCAGCTCCGCGTCCGCCGGCGGTGCCGTCAGCCCCGTGCCGCCGGCGCGGAGCGGTGTTGCTCAACCGCCTGGCACTGACGTCCCCAGAGCGGTGCAAGCGGGGGCAGAGGTGCTGTCCACCTCAGCAGCGCGGCCCGAGCCCCAGCGCGGACAGGGGCACGGAGCCAGGGACGCGGCGCGGCCCAGCGGGACCGGAGCCCGAGCGGGGCGGGGAGAGCAGCGGGGAGGAGAGGAGAGCGGAGCGCAGCCCCATAAAAGCCCCCGCGGGGCCGGGCAGCGGCGGGACGCGAAGAGAGCAGAGGCGCGGGGCCATGGAGCAGTACTTCTCAGCCACGCAGAAGATGGAGCAGGAGGTGATGTTCCCCAGCCTGCTGCGAGGGGTCTTCCCGCAGGACGGGGCCGACCCAGCCGCCGGCGGCCCCGCGGACCTCTACGAGCGCTACCAGCTCCTCAAGGCCATCAAGCCCGTGGTGGAGCGAGGCCTGGCCTCCGTCACCGAGCGCAGCTCCGCCGCCGACACCGACACCGACGCCGACGGCGCCACGGGCGCAGCCTCTGGGGCGGAGGGCAGCCTGGAGGAGCGGCTGTGCCACCACATGAACGGCTTGCAGCAGGTTCTGACCGACCTCACCAAAAACACCAAAGCTCTCACCAGGAGGTACAGCCAGATCCTGGAGGAGATCAGCCCCGGCGACGCGCAGCCCAGCTGGTGA
>NC_034409.1:190837112-190843731 GCF_002078875.1 Numida meleagris | reverse complement strand
TCCGGGCCCTGGCCGCGTCCTTCTGCCTGCGCCGCAGACGGCGGAGCCCGAGGCTGGCACCGGGCCGGACTTTGCAGCTGACCCTGTCGCGGTGCCGCCTCCGTCGGGAGAGGTGGCCCGGTCAAGGGCGTCCGTGGCGATGGGGCAGGGACGCTTTGGGTGCTGGGACCGTGGGAACCTGTCTGAGGATCAGCGTCTGCCTGGGAGAGCTGGGATCCACCGCGTTTAATCCGGGCAATGGCGTTTCTGGCGGTCGTACGGCTGAGCCCCTGAGGAGAGCTTTATCCGTGGAAGGAGGGAGGGGGAGGGCCAGCAGCAGTCCTGTGAAGGGTCGGTCTTAGAACCGTAGAATCATCAGGGCTGGAAAAGACCTCGAAGATCCCCAGCTGCGTCCCCAACCCATCCACACTGTGCTCCTGTCCCTCAGTGCCACATCCCCATGGTTCCTGAGCACCTCCAGGGACGGTGACTCCACCACCTCCCTGTGCAGCCTGTGCCACTGCATCACCGCTCCTTCTGAGAGGAAATGCTTCCTAATACCCAGCCTGAACCTCCCCTGACACAACCTCGCGTCCTATCCCTGCTACCCAGTAGAAGAGGCCGACCCCCACCTTGCCTCAAGCTCCTTTCAGGCAGTTCTGGAGAGCGATAATGTCTCCCCTTAGCCTCCTCTTCTGCAGACTGAGCCATCCCAGTTCCCTCAGCCACTCGCCATAAAACCCATAATGTGCTCCAGACCCCTCACAGCTCCCCTGCCCTTCTCTGGGCATGCTCTGAGGCCTTGATGTCTTTCTTGTAGTGAGGCCTCACCAGCACCCAGTGTGGAGCAGACCTGTCAGTGTGTTGATGGCTGCGTGGTGCTGTGCCACAAGCCACAGAGGGACGTCAGCTCCCAGTGATGTGAGTGGGAAGGAGGGCCAATGTTCCTCTGGGCACTCCCTGTCTGGAGCTGAAGGACGGGCCTTGTATCACCACAAGAAGATGGTGGTCGCAGGGAGGAGGGCTGCGGGCACCTCAGGCCATGCTTCTGGCTCAGGATGGAGAGGGTCAGGGTGCCCAGGGACGTGTCACCGCCGGACATCCCGGGAAGTGTTCGGCACTGCTACAGAACGTGGCTGGTAAGAGCAGTGAGACGTTCCAGACCCGCTCTGTGACCTGGGATGATCACCCAAGGTCCCTGGCAGCCCAGCACACTGTCCCTGGGCAAGCGTCACCCCGCGGTGCGATGTGGCTGATAAGAGGCAGGTGGCCACGGGGTGGTCACTGTCCTCACACAGCCAACACAGGCGGGAGGCCAACACGGCCACTGTAAGGGCGGAGCAAATCTGAGACTGCCTCGTGAGACTGAATGTGTACAAGTCTACGGGGCCGGAGGCCATGCATCCCAGGGTTCTGAAGGAGCTGGCTGAGGTGGTTGCTGAGCTGCTCTCCATCATATTTGAAAAGTCGTGGCTGTCAGTTGAGGTCTCGGGTGACTGGAAAAAGGGTCACATCGCTCCCATTTATAAGAAAGGGAGCAAGGAGGAGCCGGGGAACTACAGGCCGGTGAGTCTCAGCTCTGTGCCTGGGAAGATCATGGAGCAGATCCTCCTAGATGACATGCTAGATCACATGGGGAATGAGCGTGTGATCCGAGACAGCCAGCACGGCTTCACCATGGGAAGGTCATACCTAACCAACCTGGTGGCCTTCTGTGATGGAGTGACGGCATTGGTGGACAGGGGAAAGGCGACCAGTGTCATTTACCTGGACTTGTGCAAGGCCTTTGACATGGTCCCCCGCCACATCCTTATTTCCAAATTGGAGAGACGGGGCTGACCCAGCCGCTGGTGGCCCCGCGGACCTCTACGAGCGCTACCAGCTCCTCAAGGCCATCAAGCCCGTGGTGGAGCGAGGCCTGGCCTCTGTCACTGATCAGAGCCCCGCCAGCAATGCCGACGCCGACACGGCTCCAGATGATGGCATAGATGGGAATTTGGAGGAGCGGCTGTGCCACCACATGAACGGCTTGCAGCAGGTTCTGACCGACCTCACCAAAAACACCAAAGCTCTCACCAGGAGGTACAGCCAGATCCTGGAGGAGATCAATCTTGGCGAGGGTCAGAGCAGCTCGTGAGCCTGCACGTGGAGACTCCAAGGTAGGAGCTTGGGCAGACGCAGAGGCAAGGCGAGCTGGTTGGGGGTGACCTACGTTGTCTTCTTGCCCCGTCAGCTGGGCGTCTTTCCAATGTTTGCATCACTGCCCAAAATCCCAGGAGTTTTGAGTCCTTTGCTCACCGTTGCTCAACAGATCCCGCTGAGTTTGTCTTTCTCAGTCATGCACTGGCACAGGCTGCGCCACTGAATAAAGGTCGCTTTGGGAGCTCCATGCTGAGCCCAAGACTCTCCTGCTTGCAGCACAGGCAATGTCTGGCTGCTGTGGGGTAAACACAAAATATCCCAAACCATCCTCGTGGAGTAAAGGGCCTTTTGTAGTTGCTGCTAAGCAGTGCTGAACAGAGCCAAGGCCATTCTCAGAGAAGAGCCCAAGGAGCTGGGAGGGAACAGAATGCGGACAGCTGACTTAAACTGGCCCAAGGGCTATTCCATACCATGGGACATCATGCAGAAGGAGTTTTGAAGGGGGTGGGAGTTCGTCTCCCTCTCTTCTGCTAGCTGGGTATCAGTCAGGGAGTGGTGAGCAATTGCTTGTGCATCACTTGTTCTATACGTTCATATATAGAGATTTGTCATAATTATTATCCTTTTCTCTATCTTAGGAAATAGTTTTATCTCAGCCCTCGGGTTCTACTTCCCAGTGGTTTCGCAGCCACGTGGGGGTTAAACCACAACACTGTTTCCGTTTTTCCCTTTGGTTGCTGGTATCCCGCCCATAGATGACACACAGTTAGCAATCCATACTGTACTGCAGTGGGTGTGAGAGGTGGGTCGAGGAGCAGGGTGTGTAAGTGCTGTCCCTCTTTTGTCAGGAGACCTGCTCTCACATTCGCAGTCTCTGAGACCGTAAGTTTAACCATGGTCTCCACCAGGCAGCGGGCTCATCCCGAGAAGACTGTGGCGACCCAGACGGAGGGCCTGCCCAGAGATGTAGCTGTTGAGGTCTCAGGCTGCAGGGAGTGCCTGAGCCTGCTGCTGCCGGGGGAGGGGGGCAGGGATTCCACCTGTGTGAGGTGTGAGCAGGTGGACGAGCTGCTCAGCATGGTAGTGGAGCTCGAGGAGGAGGTAGAGAGATTAAGATCCATCAGGGAATGTGAGCGGGAGATAGACTGGTGGTGTAACTCTCTGCAGGGAAGACACCGGAGTGATACCCCCCAAATGGTGGCAGATCCTCTCTCCTGCCATGATTGAGCTGAGGGAAACAAACTGGGAGGAGGAACGGAAACAGGTCCCAGCTCGGCAATGCAGGCAACCCCCATCCTGGCCTACCTCGGTTCCCCAGGTGCCTCTGTGTAACAGGTTTGAGGCCCTGGAACCTGAGAGAGAGGTGAGTGAGGATGCAGGAGGAGTTCTTGCCTAGGGTGAGGCAGTCGACTCCACGCCTTGAGACTGCCTCTGCCAGGAAGGCAGAGAGAAGGGTGATCGTCATTGGTGACTCCCTTCTGAGAGGAACGGAGGGCCCTATATGTTGGCCTGACCCTACCTGTAGGGAGGTGTGCTGCCTCCATGGGGCCCGGGTCAGGGATATCTCTAGAAAACTCCAGGCCAGCCTAGCAGGAGGGAGCAGAGGGGAGGAGAGCGGAGTTGTTCTGCTCCTGGGGATGGGTGTGCTGGGACTGCTGACAAAGCACAAGACCCTTTGCCACAGATCTCCCATTCTTCCATCCTTCCTTTGCTTTATTTTCTGCATTGCCTCCTGCAGTGCACCAGCAGAGCCATCAAGCCACTGCTGACTTTACCGTACTCAAGACCACAGCTTCAGTGTTTTCCTCAGGCTTTTCTATTTCCAGACTTGAACATTTAAATAGAACTGGAAGGGCTTCCACCTTCAGACATGCTGAGCACCCTGCAATGAAATCCTAGAGAGCTGCAGATCCTCAGCACGACTTGAAACATTTGGGCTCAGGATATGGATTCAGGATCCACAAAGCAAGGCAGGAAATGGAAACACTGGATCCTGATCACCGGGCAAAGAGAAAGCAACACCGAGAATGAACAAACATGAGAATGCAAAACAGAGAGAGGAAACTGATTAAGGAAAGCATGTATTTTCCTGAGCAGCACAGAATTCCTTTCACTGCATCACTTTGGCTACAGGGGATGGTCAGGAGTTAGCAAAATGACAAATAAAAGCAGGAACCTACATACCCGCTTTCTTGGTCATTTTAAATGCGTGCAGTCTTCCATTTTCACACTTAAAATGAAAAATTGAGGTAAGGAGTGAATCAGCATTCTCACGTTACAAGGATCAGTCATCAACACTGATGCACCCTAACAGAAGAGCAGGAGACTAAACACTTGGAATTTCATCATTAATTTTTATTGTGGTTCCTCTTCCACGCCCCGGGCAGCTGAAAGGCTGCAGGCAGCCCCGAGGAGTTCTCAGCACAGAACTGGCTCAGCAGATGCATCAGCGGATTGGATTGAAATCCTCCAGAAGCTCTCCTATTCTTTTCTTTTCTGCAAAAGGCAGCGAGTGGAGTTGGGAAAAGCCCTGTCTGGCATTCGAGATCAATCTTAAAGACCTCAGTGTTAAAGTTGTCACTATTGTTCCTGTTTGAAAAGTTAACAAGCTACCAGCAACCCGTCTCCTGCTACAAACGGTCAACTCCAGGCTTGCTGCATAAACCCTCTTCCATAAGGCTGCATTTCGGGCTTTCTGGCAATTCTAATTATTCCTTTTCCCACCTGCTCTACTTATTTTTGGAATACTCATCACAACATCTTGGCATCAACACCCACTGCGGCCTCGAGAAGCTCAGGACACCACGAGGGACAGCACTCATTCAGCACACCTCGAGGGAACAACCCTACTCTGGTGACCTGTCACTTCCGAAAGAAAGGCCTTTTGCTTACAGGTTACCAACCTGCTTCCTTAAAGTCTTCAGGGTGCCGCCTGACATAATCAAACAGCTCTCTGTCCAGTTTAGCGTGGACATACTCAGCGCGTTTGACAAGGAAATAGCCAGCGAACCATCCCACGGTAACAAACAGAATCTGGCGGTGAACACCTGCAAGCGGGAGGAACCCCAAAGCCATGATTTGAAGCGTCGTTTTCTCCCCACATGTCCCTCACGGAGCCCCCCAAATCCTCCCCACAAAACACCTCATCCCCCAGCCTCTCAAATGCCTCCTCCTGGGCTCCCCCTCAGTCCCTCCCTGCTAAGTCCCCCCCATTCCTCACCTCAATACCCCACTGAATATCCCCAATATCCCACATTTCCAAGCTTCCCCCCCACCCCATGTCCCTCAGAATCCCCTTAGCACCCTCCAACATCCCTCTGATCCCCCCTAAATGTTGCCTGTACCCCTCTCAGACCCCCTACATCCTATACCCATATATCTCATCTCAAGGCTCCCCCCATCCCTCAGTCTCCCCCAATCCCTCCATATCCTCAGGTCCTTCCAGAACCCCCCAGATCCCTCTCAGTCCCCTCAGACCATCCCCATAACTCTCACAGTACCCCCAGACCCCCCCCTTCGTATCCTTCCCACAGCTCTGATTCCCCGCACAACCCTCAGAGCAACCCCAGAAATCTCAGGCCCTCCCCATCCCTCACCTCAGTTCTGTACCCCTCCATGTCCCATTAAGTCCCCTCAATCCCCCACAATAGCCCTCTCTCACCTCAGAGTTTCCCCCCTGCCCATGTCTCTGAGTACCCACATCCCTCACAAGTCCCCTCAGATCCCCACCCCAACCCTCAGTCTCCCCACATTCTCCCTGTGTCCCTCAGAATCCCCTCCAAATCCGCCCCACATCCCTGAGTTCCCTGAAGACCCTCCCATATCTCCCAGTTCGAGCTCTCACATCCACCCCTTGTCCCTCAGAGTCCTCTCAGCTCCCTCCAATATCCTTCTGAGCCACCAAATCCCCCCCCAGCCCTCTGAGTCCTCCCACACCCCCTCTTAGTATCCCTCACCTCAGGGCTCCGCACCGCTCTGTTTCCCTCAGACTCTCCTTAATTGCCCCAATATCTCTCACAACCACCCCAATTATCCCCACACAGCCCTGCCCCATCCTGCATCTCAGGGCTCTCCACCCCTGCAAGCCCCTCAGATTCCAGTTAATCCCCCACAGTATCCCTCTAAGCCCCCCAGATATCCCCAGTATCTCTCACCTCCGGGTTTCCTCCCTGCCCATATCCCTCCAAGTCTCGCAAATCCCTCACAAGTCCCCTCAGATCCCCAACACAACCCGCAGTCCCCCCAGATTCTCCCACATCCCTCAGAATGCATTCTAAATGCCCCCCACATCCCTGAGTCCCCCCCACTAAGGCCCTCCCGTATCCCTCCGAATCGCCCTAAATCCCTCCCACCATATCCCTCACCTCAGGGCTTCCCCCTCCACCCCATTTCCCTCTGAGTCCCCTCAACCCCCTCCAATATCCCCGAGTGCCTCAAATCTCCCCCATTCCTCTCTTAGTCCCTCAGATTTCCCCACATCCCTCAGAATCACCCTCAA
>NC_034409.1:190730439-190836422 GCF_002078875.1 Numida meleagris | reverse complement strand
CCCGCGCTCCGCCGCCCGCCGAGCCCCGAACGCGGGTTCCGCCGCGATCCGACCGCCTAGCGGGGCGGGGCCCGCCTCTGCTCCCGGGGAACCGCGGCAGGACGAGAGGGGATGGCTCCGGGGAGAGGGTCACGCTGGGTGTTCGGAGCCATTTCTGGTCCAAAAGAGCAGGAATGCATTGGAACGGGCTGCTCAGCCGCGGGGATGCGGCACTGAGGGACGTGTGAGTGGGCACGGATTGGTGGTTGGACTTGGGATCTTAGAGGGCTTTGCCAGCCGTGATTCTATGAAAACTGCTTGAAAAATCTCTCCCCTGTGCGGCATCCCTAGGCCCCAAAGCAACCCCATGACATTGCAGTGGCACAGGCTGCCCAGAGGTGGTGGTGCCCCGTCCCCGGGCACAGCCAAGGTCAGGCTGGATGGGCTCTGAGCACCTGAGGGAGCTGCGGGTGCCCCTGTTCACTGCAGGGGAGCTGGACCAGATGGCCACCACGGTCCCTTCCTCCTTAAAGCATTTTATGATTAGATTATCTTGCGCTGTAAATGGTGTTACAACTCCTCAGTGCAATAGCCTTGTCTACAAAAATGATTCAAGGTACGGTAAAACTATTTTGAAATGACTGTGAAAGATAAAAGAGACATAGAAACACTCAGCAACTAATTCAACCAAGTGGATCAGGACAAGTTCTCAGCCCGACATGATGTCCTTTCTGGTGCAGATGTCCCTGAAAAAATGTCAAGAAAGGCTCGGAACAAAAATAGCAAATTATTTTATTTACATATTCCACAACACGCAGTGACAACGCTCTCCTCTACACAGCAATGACCCTTTGTGTTTTTATTAAAATAGAATGGCAAAGTACAAGGAGCAATGGGAAAGCCAGGCAGGTTTTCCTCAGGACAGAAGTCTGGACCTCTTATACAGTCAATACGAATACAAAGTTCTTTCCCTTACAGTGCACAGTTTATTCAGGCAAAGCAGCATCTTGCTGTGCCCCGTCACTGTGATGAGTGTTTCTGATCAGAGGTATTGCAGTTGGACAGTACAGAAACGTTGGAAGAAACATGGAGACAGTACACATTCAGCCATCAGTAAGACAGTGCACTTACTTGTGAGAACCCCTCAGAGAGCTTGATAATCTCAAGGGGATAACCCGGAACGGGTCCCACCACCGTGACATTACTCAGCCTTCTGTCTAACAGAAGTTCGTTCAGACAAGACAGAGACGTAAAGTTTCAGCCACACGTACACGATACCCAGAGCACAGTAAACAGAGGTCAACAACAGAGGGACAAAAGGAAACCGCAGCCTCCAGGGGGTCAGAGGAAACACAATCTCACAGAAGATTTCCAAAGGCACCAGCTGAATGAGGTAGATTGTTTCAAGCCAGTTAAGGAGAGGCCTCTCCCTCCTGTCAAAAAGGATTAAAAGAAGCGTTAGAATACTCACTGCTACTAAAAATAACCATTATAGCCAGTGTAGAGACTGTCACCCACCAGCTCACAGGAAGGCTTTAAGTAACAATTAGATCTTCCGAGCTTTCAGTACGAAAACATGCAGCACAGCTAATTCCCTTATCGTATGATTTTGTACCAACTTCCAAAGGTGCCTTTGTTCAGCAGAAATGAATCTAAGTAAAAAAAACCTCAGCAGCTGCTTTACTTCCCCTCACACCAAAGAACAACCAGGCAGAGACTCCTGTTCCTCCTACACGGTTGTTCCACAGCAGTTCTTCACATGCAAAGACTGGAAGCGTCAGGTTTTGTCATGACCCCTGCCCCCTCCCCACAAGCCTTCTGCAGCGACTGCGAACGCATCTCTTGCAAAGGACGCTGGCAGCGTTTTGACTGCAAGCAGTTTACAAGCTACATTTGTGTTCTGGAAGGAATTTGGGTGTTTTTTTTTTTTGTTGCAAAGTTAGGAACAAGACATTTGCAAAAGCTTAAGCTCCAGCCACACGGAGCTCCTACAGAGGAACTGAAGCACTTGAGAAGGACTTAATGGATTCCACAATAGTGAGGAGGAAAAGCTGTCTGCTGAAAGAGGACAATGTACAAAAAGCAGGTGACCGATGCAGTGAATGCAGGTTTATGGCATTTCCAACTGATCCTTCATTACAGCTCAACCTTGCCACGAGAAGTTTGGGAAATAGGAATGTGATGGCTCCAGGATTCATAATGACGAGCACTGCATTTGGTTGAGTGGGTAGCGAGCAGATCAGTGTCCCGTGGACACACACACATTCTGACAGTCCACAACCAAATGTTTGCCAGAGACTTGCTGGCAAATTACAAGCTGCAGAAGTATGCTATTGGTAGCTTCAGAGTGAAATCTGTTTTATTACCTGTATAGAGATTTCAGCGAAGAGAAGCTATAAACGCTGAACAGCAGCATAAGCAGTATTTTAATTGGAAGCTCTGAAATACAAAGGAACACAATACATTTAAAATAAACTCTACCAAGCTTGTGCCATATACACTGCAGCATCCTGAAGGGCTAGCATTCAAGCTTGTGTTGCTCAAATAAATTATTCTATCCAAGCTGAACAAAATGATTTATAGCTTAGGACACAAAAGGATAGGCATAGATACTTACTAAACAACATGCCAAGCACTACAACACAGTGACTGCATACTGAACACAGTTGTAATTACAACATATGACAGCAGTGCAAACAGATTTTACCAGCAAAACGTACAAAATTACTGGCAAGTTTCAAACATAGGAGTGACTGCTATCCAGGCTGTGCGCTGGACAAGAGTTAGAGAATCCAAAGGAAGTTTCTAATGTCTTGATGCAACAGCTTCTCTACTGCAAATAAACAGCATTATCTGACCAAAAGGAGAAGGTCTGGATTTGAACTCTATCAGACCTACGGCCAATCACTGTATTAGTGGTTACACGCTGTCATAGCTCTGCTCATGTCACCTAAGCCTTAGCACATCTGCTTAATCAAAGGCAGGGCGAAGAAGGAACAGCATTCACTTACAAGAACAAGTCTATCCCCACACATACTCATTTAATTGATGCCACTGCAGGAATTCTAAGTTATTTGATAGCATTAAGCAGTAGTCAGCTGGAAAAGACAGCTGGAAAACAGCTCGCCAGGTTTGTAGCCTCCAATTGTCTTTATCACTTCTGCTTGGCATGGTTATGTGAGGCAAAGGGAAGTTTCTCCAACCGTGAGGGATAACAAATATTGGCTGCAAGGATTTCCCATCTCCATTTCAATCTCAAGTCTAGGGCTCCTCTGCAGCGCTGTTTATCTTTTTAAGACACGCAGTCTCCTGCAATTTTCAGCTTACAACAAAATAACCCAAAGCTA
Organism: Numida meleagris; assembly: GCF_002078875.1. Taxonomy (NCBI): domain Eukaryota; kingdom Metazoa; phylum Chordata; class Aves; order Galliformes; family Numididae; genus Numida; species Numida meleagris. Next base: position 190,833,096 of record NC_034409.1, on the reverse strand, counting down.
TTATCTACGTTTCATTTCTAAGAGAAAAAAAAAATGACAACGCAGCAACAAGCCAGTAACATGGAAGCACAGAAGTAAGGAAGACACTTTACCTGGTGCTGTGAACAGCAGTGGAAAAAGTGAGAAGTGCCCTGTGGTTGTCAGGATCAAGTAGATGCCAGCATCCTTCGCCCTCTGAACAGACAGCAAGCTAAAATTGAAAAGAATTTATGTTACCCAGTCTTTTAGCAAAGAATTTCAGCAAGACGCTACACAAGTCACAAAAGAGACTTAAGAATGGGTCACAAAGAGCCCCATAGCACCCCAGCGCTCCCAGATCCAAACCTGTGCTGGAATCTCCTGCTTCCAAGCCAGCAGGAGAAAAGTCAGCAAGGAAACCCCACCTAGATATCTTCCTTTCCCCAGTGCTAACAGTATTGCAGCACAGTTGTGTCCAATCACAAACAACGCTGCACATGACTAATAGTATTTTCCACTTGTACTGATGTTCACACATCAAAATGGGTGCTGGGTTAGGATTTCTAGTCACTGAATTCAGACCTGATTTGCTGGACTTGAATATGACACTGAAGTCAAACTCTTCAAGCCAGGCAAGCCAATTTTTCCTCTTGCAAAGAGAAAGCCACGAGGCATGCAAGGAATGGGTTACAGAGCTTTCTGCTGCTGTGTGTGTGCTGTGCAGCCTGCCTCTGTCCGCTGTGTGATGCAAGTGAAACATTTCATCAGAATTGGTGATTCTTTTCATCAAGTCTGATGAAAAGAAGGCTTTACAGGGAAGCTAAATTAATTATTTGAAGAGCTGTGGGGTACATACAGCCTGAACCTTTTCCTTCTGTGAGCTTTTTTTTTTTTAAACTTCATCTTAACAGAAATCAAAGGGTTTGAATCCGTGCACAGCAATTTCCTGCAACACTATGCATCATAATAGCACTCAGCATTGAAAGACACATTTTATTGGGTCTGAAATTAACATTCTTGAAGCACATTAAAACTTTCCAGCTTAAGGCATTCTAAACACGCATTTATTTTATGAAATATACTGACAAGTAAGCGATCCTCTTCTGAGGATTACTCAACAAGTGGCAGCAGGTTCAATTTGGCCAACTACCACACAGGGAACTCACCTTAAAGGCAGAATAGCAAGGAGTATTGCTTTCTCATGCACGTGCCAGCCAAACATGAAGGAGCTCAACGCACAAAGAACAAGGCACTGAAGAAAGCCTCTGGGCCCTTGAGGTTTAAACCAAAGACAGAAAACAGAGGGCTAGAAACAACAGGCAGAAACAGGACTTCAGTGAAGTTTTGCAATCCTGAATGCAAGCCGTTGACCAAAAGCTTTTCTACATTATACAACTGTGATTACATGGCACAAGAATCATATAGGACCGGAGGAACAGAATGTATTTTGATGCAGATTCCGGATGTAAAACCTGAACGCCTTCAGTCTGCTTTTTCCCTCATGCCAGATATTGATTAAAAACTTCAATCACACAGGCACCTACGCCACTACACTCTTTTTATAGAATTTACTGCCTGCAGGTGTTGAAACAAAGAATTCCAGTTAAAGGCTCCCACAGCTTTCCATCAGAGTTGAAGGCTCTGTAGTCAGGTAATTACTTATTGAACCTTCAATTCTTTCCTTTGTGAGCATGATGTTCTTCACACGACATGGGTTCAGAACACAGCGAGCTGCCCACACTGTTCCAGCAGTATCCCTGCTCAAACCCTCCTTCAGCTGCCTTCTATCACACAACATGCACGCAGGGTGGGTTTCATGCAAGACTGCTTTTGATCTCTTAGCATCAAACAAGAGCCACTGTGGACAAAACACAGATTTCCAAAGCCGTTATTTCTTCTTACCAATATCGATATGGAAGTACAGATTAATGTTGCCAGTGGAGTCACAGAAGGAAGGACAGTATGCTGAAATTCTTGAACTAGCCCTCCTGTCATTGAGGCTTTAGGAATTTTTGTGGGATCAAGAAAATTATACTTCAAGCCTGAAAACAAACAAGGTACAAACTGATATTAATAAAGAAAACAAAGCAGCTGCAGAACTGAACTAAAACTGAACCGTTCTGTAGAACAGGACTGAAGTATGTGGCTAAGATTGTTTTCTTTTTTAAAAGATAAGAGAAGGAAGACTGATTTCTGATCTCTCATTGAACACGTCATGGACAGAGCTATGTGGATCATCAGATGATTTCAGGCAACCTGGAAATGTGATTTGCTACCTGCATGGGGAAGGAGGACTGAAATTCAGTGAGCTCTATCTTCAAAGAAGCACCAAATAGCAAGATCTGCATACTGTACCAACAACTGTGAGAGCTTTATCCACGGCACTGTACAAAGCCCAGAAGTTAGGGGCCCAGTAAGCATGGCAGAGGCCTCGCTTGAACGGAAAGAGGCGTGAAATCACTTGAGGCAGCTGGCCCTACAGGAGAGAAAAAGGACGGAAGAAAATAGATGAGACATCTTTTATGTTTTTAAACATTTTTCTAACAGTACAGGTTAATAGCAAGTGGCTAAGGGGATATTACCAATACAATGAAGGGGCCCAATGAAAGGGCAGAAACAAGACAGACAATCAATCCCAGAAGGGTTATACGAAGAAAGCTGAAACTCCTCCACTTCACAGATCCATCTACAAGAAGCAAACAGATTATGAATGCAGTTACTGTAGCAGGTGGAGGGGTAGACAAAATATCCCACGCTGTCAGTGACCTGCTAACACTTACTACAAGTACACAGCCCTGGATATCAATATATTCAATTGTTTCCTTGAGTCTTCAGTTGATTCGAGGTATGCAAAGCAATTTGGATGGCATTTTCATACAAGTGAGAAAAGAAGCGGCCAGAAGTGCTTTTATTTTGTTCTACATTTAAGCACAGAGACAGCAATCATGTATTTTCTGCCTCTTTGGGTTACAAGGAGGCTTGTGTTCTTTATTAACCTATGCTCATTTACTTTTACCACATGGCACCTCCTACACGATACAGCCTTTTGTTTTTCCCCTTTAAAGAAAGGTGCTTTCTTTGTTTCATGAGAGGAATGTCAAACTCTTCTTACTTCTAAAATAAACGGGAAGGAACCCCAAAGATGATCTTTGAAATAGACATATAATTATTTCATAGAATAATTCTCATGGCTTCAAACTGCCACCTGCAGCGAGATCATTTTTATGGTTTCTTTTTGTTTGTTTTTCCTTAATGGATAACTACCTACAAACAGGAACTCGAGATAAAGAAATACATTTCTAACATTGTTTGAGAAATCGTCCCAACTCTGCTCCCCGGGAAGAATCTTCACCTGACCCACAGCCATCCTGTTCCAATGGCACCTGCACATCTTCCACCTTCCTCATATCCCACTAAACGCAGCCCCCCAAAAAGTGAGGGCAGAAACCCCACCGTACCTGCGTTACTTGCAGTAAAACAATAGGATCGCAGCAAATAAATGCCATATGCCGGGGCCACATACACGTAGATGTGTTTGAAATGCAGAAGAACAGCAAAAAGAAGAGCACCTTCCAGGTGTCTTTTCTAAAGGAAAAAGAACAACAACAAAAAAACCCCAAGTCCATGCTTTTCTACTTGTTCTGCCTGTATACTAACCTTAAGTGGTTCTCTAGCATAATCCTGACATTTATCAAAAGCATAACAAATGAATTTCTACTACAAATTACAAACAATGTTGTTATGCATAACCACTGCAGAGAAGGAAACTATACTGTCAGATAATACTGAGATAGGCCTCACCTCCCTGCAGCTTCAGAGGTACGACTACTAAGCACTGGTGATAAGATGGCAGAAAACCACGTCACGTTGCTCAGGTGTAACAGAAATTGGCTTTCTCACAGCAAACTGAAACGCCGCAGCATCAGTAAGCAGCTGCAGGGACATTCAGGTTCTCCTCTTACCCTCAGACTCAAGAAATAATCAGATGCCCAACTCTGAGCCACTCCCATGGGCTACTCCTGTTGAACCTCAAAAAGGCAAACCGATGTACCTAAAATAAATATGCAATAATAATAATAAAAACAAAGCAAAGAGCAACTTAAGTTTACCTGACACAGTCGGGCAACAGAGAGAAGCATCAGGCCAAAAAGAAAGCCATTGTACTGAAAGTGAATATCTGAATTTGAGTCAGGAAAGGAACCAAGGAAGCTTTCTCCACAACTATTAGTCTTCTGGACAGGCTCAAACGTATGATCAAAAACTCAAACTAAAATGGAACTTAAATCAAGAGAGTAGCCTTAAATTCACTCCATGCAGACACAAAGCCATTACTAAATCTTAACTAAGTACACAAAGTCTATTAAACCTAGAGTGTTACTGGGGTGCAATGAAACACAGTCATTTGACTGCATATGTAACATGAAATGCACATCACAAAAGAAAACAAAAAAAAAAGTCAATTTCCACTTTCTGTATCTTTAAAAATTAGTTTCTGCCCCACACTGATGAATGGATGGTGATGGTAGTCCTCACTTCTCACCTACCACCTGTAAGCATGCGACTAAGACAAGGACAGGGAAGGACAGAACTCACCCTTTCTACAATAAGGAATGACTGTTGCTTTCTCCTGTTCTCTCTTTAGCCAGATCAATGAACATTATGGCCAAATCGACTGACATCAGTTGGACTTTCTGGAGTTATTTTTACATCCAAGGTTGAAAACACCTTGGTATCTCCCACCCAACATTAACCGGCCCCATACTAGTCACACTCGTGGCCTTTTTAGTAAGTTAAAATGACAAGAACACCAACACAAATAACTCGTGTGGTTTGGAAGGATACGATCCACAATTAACAGCCCAAAGTTCCACAGGAGCAGGACAGCAAGAATAAAAGTTGGTTTCTCCAGAATATCCTTTGCAGCTCGCTTCCCATTCACACATCGGCAGCATCTGAACAGTAACAAAAGAAACAGAAGTCTTAATTGAAACAACTAATGAAAAACTTGTTGCTTTTTGAAGCCGAAAAGCGCGCTTAAAGATATCTTATTTGGATGGAAGGCAACGATATAGAATTCTTGCTAAACTCATCAAGAGAAGAGAGTGCCACGAATATAGTTTAGTAGGAAAACAAATTAATTAATATTCAGTAGCTGCTGTAGCAATTTCCACAGTTATCACTGTTTGCTGTCAACTTTTGAACTAGAAGTACTGCATTTCAAGCCATCACAATCAATCTTTAGCTCTCCCTTTCTCACCAGCACTAGGAGCCTGGTGGTCAAAAACATCTTCCAATTTCTCATACAAAGATGTCATAGGGTTGACACGTGTGTTGAAGCTAAGGTTAGATCAGATTAAAAACAACTGTGATTGATTTATGCTGTATTGCTTCTGGTGGCACCATTCTTCTCCCTTGCAAAGCCAAGGCACGCTACAAATACAATCTTAATTTTGTTAAGTTAGACTTGGACTAGTTGGTTTATCATCTGGATACCAAAACCACAGGAGTGACTTAGAACACTGGATCATACTGGCACTTCATCCCAAGTTTCTTTCATGCTTCTACTCTAGAGGAGCAGAGCAATGAAAGGAAAATCCAGTCGAGTTTACCCAAGCGGATCTACAACCCCTGCAAAGAGACCCCAACGACAGAAACAAGACATCATGAGCACGTGAAAAGGCTGCTGATACCTTAATATGTAAAAAACAAACAAACAAAAAAAACCACAATAGCATTGCCAAGAAGAACAAAAAGAACGAAAGCTATCCTGCATTCAGCGTGCTCCATATTTCTCCTTCAAAGCTAAAGCAGCTTTACTGTTTTTTTTCTTCTATTTCATTTTACAAGTTTGTACGTACAAATAACATAGTTGTTACTCGAAGATATAAGAGACTACCCACTGTCCCTAAAATGAGAACATTAAGACTTACTCACGAACTGCGTATATGAAGAGAACATCTGTAAAGATGACAGAAAATCTTTGGAAGAAGATGGTTGCAGGACTGGTGTAATTTAGATTTTCAATAACCAACATCTTGGGGTCAAAGTACTTGGCAATATGTGATAATGCATATTCAAACCAAGCAAAAAAAGGTGGATAATCCAGGGTCCATTCTGAAGTTGCCTAAGGACAAAATGAAATAAACCAATTCAACACAATTTGGGCTGTTTACAGTGAGTATGTCCTACATACAATGAGCACCATCCTGACCAATGATCATCTCTGCCCATGGAACCAGAGAATGAAGGGCAGAGAGGGCAAGAGAGCAGGTAGGAACAGGGTACATTTGTCAGCGTGCAGACTGAAGGGTATCCTATGCTCTGGCAGCAAGCAGATGTTACTGGGATCAAACTGGCACCTGTAAAAGTTCTTTTTTACAGTACTGAAACAGCTTCCAGAAAGTTCTGACCCACACAGGTCACTTACCCCTACACGTTCAGTTCCCAGCTGTTTATTTGGAGGAGTACTAGAGACTGTGATCTTTATCCCAGAACTCTGAGACTTTGAAGTAGTCAGCCTCTATAACTGGGTTTTAAGCTATCATCAACTTAAAGGTGATCCACGGAGCGGAAACCGTTTCAAACTGGAACAGAAGAGATTTAGACTGGATATAAGATACCCTTTTTTAAAACAAGGGTAGCAAAGCACTGGCACAGGCTGCCCAGAAAGGTGGTGGGTGCCCCATCCCTGGAGACACCCAAGGTCAGGCTGGATGGGGCTCCGAGCACCTGATGGAGCTGTAGGTGTCCCTGTTCACTGCAAGGGAGTTGGACCAGATGGCCCTTTAGGGCCCCTTCCAATCCAAACGATTCTGTGATCTACATTAAAAACAATGCATGCTCACAGCACATCAAGAAAAGCTCAAAATTTGAATGTAGAATTCATTTCACAATACAGCTGTCAGCCATCCTGACAGGTATGAGGGTCACTCTCAATCTAAAGCTTCTACTCTATGCTGCTGGCCAGTGACATTAGAGGCAGATGTTGATGGTACGGCAGTAGAGGAGCAGCCTGACAAAATGGCACCTGCAGCAAAGGAGTGTCACTGCATTTCTCCACGCGGAAAAAATTGCACCCACTGCCATTCATCAATGCTTGCTGAACGTTTATGGAGACAAACAGTGCAAGCTGGACTGCATGTGCAATCTTTTCCTAGCAATGATGCAGGCGTGAAACAGCACGTCACCTCCACAGACGCAGATTTCTTATAAGCACGGCACGAAGGCTCTTGTTCATCACTGGCAAAAATTCCTAGCTAATGGTGGTGACTGTGTTTCAAAATAGTGATTTGCAGCTGAGAATTTGTTCTATCAGATAGTGGCATTGTGATTTTATATCTGTTGTAGTTTTTCCGCAGGCTGGACGGTGTTGCGGGCAGCCTGAGCTGGTGGGTGGCAACCAGTCCACAGCTGAGAGATGGAGCTTGATGACATTTAGGGTCCCTTCCAACCTACCCCATTCTATGATTCAGATAAGTGGCATTACTTCTGAAGTGACCTTCATACTTTCTGAGAAGAAAGGCTTTTCTCCTCTGCCATCAGACTGACATAGCCAACACGTCTACATCTTAGACACAGCGAAGAACACCAAACCAGAGAACCAAACTTAACCCCCAAACTTACTTCATAGTACCACTGAGACAGAGGTAAGTTGTGCGTGATGGCCAGCCAGTTCCTGTGCACTTCAAAATCTGTGGAATGACTGCAGAAGATTTGTATTAAGAGACACATTTGCACTTAGAGAAGAAACACCTCAGAGTACAACAGTAAAACAAAGCCCAGGCAGGCACACAGCACCTGCACCAAGGATGCACGCAGGTAACTTCAGGGCAAGACGACCCATAGCTCAGGGTTTTCTTACAATTAATGCTGAAGTTCCTGGGTGTTAGTGGCATTTTAAAAGCAAATGTAATATTTTTAAGGAAAACAGCTGTTTTTTTTTTTTTAAACTGAAAAGCATAACTGCATCAGCATATTTAAAGACCGTGAAAAACAGTCCGAAGGAACGGGCTGCAGGCATCCTCAGACACAAAAGCCAAAGCCCTTTTATATCTGCAAGAGGACGAGGAGACAGCACCACAAACACCTCAGGCACCAAAGCCCCGAGAGAAAAAAGGACAGCCCGCCCAGACCGTGCCCACACCGCCCCGTCCCCCACACCCCCAGGGGAAAAGCCCACAGACACTCCGCCCCCATGGGAACTGACAGGCCGAGCCGCTGGTCCCCAGCCCCGGGCAGATCCTTACTACGTGGGGATGAGGAGGCACTTGAGGAAGGAGACACTGAGCGCCAGGGCGCGGAACCAGCTCCACCCGCCTGCACCAGCCGCCGCCATTACGTGCCCACGCTGACTTGCACCCCCACGCATGCGCGGTACCGGCGGCGTAGCCCGCCCGCACAGTTTGAAGCGCGCAGCCCCGCCTCGGTGCCGAGTGCGCATGCACAGTAGAGACGTCCCGGCGGCTGCTACCTCTGACTGAGCGATGCGCGTGCGCAAGAGCTGTCTGGGAGAGAGGGGAGAGGGTTGTGAGGTGTGGGAGATTCGGCGGGGTTTGCCGTGCGTGCTTTTTGAGAGTCCCAGGTTGGAAGAGGCACATGCGGGTCATCGCCTAGAAGTTCTGGTTCTACGCAGCACCACTCAAACCCGAGCCCGATGTCTGAGAACAGTGTCCAAACACTGCCCTGAGTGCCCACTGCCCTGGGCAGCCTGTTCCATGCTCACTGCCCTGTGGGGCAGAACTATTTCCTCACACCCTGACCCTCCCCTCACACAGCTCCATGCCATTCCCTTGAGTCCTGCCTGTCACCAGAGAGCAGAGCTCAGTGCTGCCCCTCTGCTCCCTGTGAGGAGCTGCAGGCCGCCATGAGGCCTTGCCTCAGTCTTAAGAAGGAAGGGATGCTATCCAGAGGGATGTGGGCAAGGCTAATGATGTGGGCCCACGTGAACCGAATGAAGTTCAACAAGGCCAAGTGCAAGGTATTGCATTTGGATCCGGGTAAATCCCAGATATGTGTACAGACTGGGAGGAGAACTCACTGAGAGAGCCCTGTGGAGAAGGACTTGAGGGTTCTGGTGGAGGAAAAAGCTGGACATGAGCCAGCAGTGTGTGCTTGCAGCCTGGAAGGCCATCGGTATCCTGGTCTGCATCAACAGAAGGGAGGGAATCATCTCCCTCTTCTCTGCCCTCATGAGGCCCCATCTGGAGTACTGTGTCCCAGTCTGGGGCCCCTGGTACAAGAAGGATGTGGAGCTGTTGGAGTGGGTCCAGAGAAGGGCCATGAAGATGCACAGAGATCTGAAGTACCTCTCCTATGAAGAAAGGCTGAGTGAGCTGGGCTTGGTCAGCCTGGAGAAGAGAAGGCTCCGGGGAGACCTCAGTATGTCCTTCCATTACGTGAAGGGAGGGGCCCGACGTTTTACGTGGTCTGATAGTGACAGGACAAGGGGGAATGGCTTTAAACTAAAAGAAAGGAAATATAGGCTAGAAGGAAATTCTTTACTCAGAGATGGTTGAGGCCCTGGCACTGCTGCCCAGAGAGCTGTGTGTGCCCTGTTCCTGGAGGTACTCAAGGCCAGGTTGGATGGGGCCCTGAGCAGCCTGATCTGGTGGGTGGCAGCCAGCCCACAATGGGTTGGAACTGGATGATCTTCGAGGTCCCTTCCAACCTAAGCCATTCTGTGATTGTATGATTCCCTGGGCTGAGGAAACCAAAGGAACTCAGCAGCTCCTCATGCATCTTGTCTTGTTGAATTTGAGAGGGACATTGAATGTTGCGGGGTCAGGGTTTGTGCTGGGTGTTACGAGATCATGTATGGCTTTGGATGGTGTGGGGCTGGGTATGGGGTTGACTCTTGTGGCTCCGGCAATGGGGTTGGGTTGTGGTAGACCTGACTGATGTGAGGTTGGGTTGTGTGGGACCAGCAGTGGGTTTGGGTGGTGTTGGGCCTGGGGGATGTAATGCTGGGTGATGAGGCCACAGTGGGGCTCTATGAATGTATTAGGATTTGTTCAAAAATGTATTTTTTGAATCTCTGCATTAAAGACGTTTGAAGACATGAATGGCATTGAAAATGGCTTGGATTGTTGAAGAAGTATGTTGATCTGGTCTTTTCTGCTAATATTTTTTGTGAGCTTCCTATGATTCTTAGTCATAGAGACTTCTTGGTAAGCATTGGAATGACAAACAGTTAAAAATCTTAAGAGGAAAAGTTACAGATTCAGCAGATGTTGCTGCATGGAAATGGATGTCAGGCAGACCATCTACTGCTTCATTCACATTTTATTTATTGTCTTCTAAAACACATATTAGTAACAGTTCACAGAAGAGTTACAGGCAGAGAAATGCAACCAGATTTTTAAATGTGATATCCCATAGGTTGTCTGTGAGAGTGGTAAGAAACAAAACCCATTTTGACACCTTCCAAAAAACATTCATGCAAAAGTATGGCTTTTTAGTGAATCAAGAACTGTTCTCTTCAAGAGAAAAATCCTACAGCTAGGAGGAGGAATAAGAAAATCAGAGGTGGGAGAATGGCAAGAGGAGGAAAAGAAAAGGAATTATTCATTCCATGTAACCTTATAGCTCCTTCCCCCCCCTTTTTTTCTGAATCCATAGGAAAACCGTCCCTCCTATTGTCCTGAGTGAATCTGAGAGCATGATCTGCACATTTATGCTCGATCCAGCCCTTCTCGCACAGAATGCCTGCATGACCTCAGGTACTAATTCACATATGAGTCTTTTAATGGGAGGGCCACATACTCGCAGTGCGTGTTGCCTGCATGTTTGTGGCTGGCAGTTTGTGGATAAGGGAACCATTACAGAATGGCTCACCAACCAGGACAGTTAAATATTTCCAAAAACACTGCAATTCTGAGCAGTGATGCCAAGTTCAAAGGTACAGGGTAAAAATGAAGCTCCCACAAAAAGTAGTCTTCATAACTTCTCCATTTATCTGTGAAGTGTCAGAAGGTCCTAGATTTACTTTACATGGTTCATGGCATGGGCTGAAGGCAATATTTATTACTCTCTTGAACATTACATACAGACCCCACCAGCTTTTCCTTTTCTAGAATGGGAATCAGTCTGATTGATATTTACTGACAGTGAACTCAAGCTGAAATTTATATTCAGCAACCAAGTTAAAATATGGGCAACTACAGCAGTGCATATGTTTGGTGACTGAAAGCACATGCAAATTTAGCAAAGCTGTCTACTTCTGACAGGATAGTAGCATTACTCTTGGCGTGGCCAATATTTTAGTTGCATAATAGAAGATTGAAACTGAAGAGGACCAATGAGTCATTCTAATTGCAGTCTTGCTCCATAACAAAATCTTTGTCTCCATTTGTACTTTCCTTATCTTTTTTTGTTATCCTGAACTGATCTCACATCTAGAGTCTCTATGCTCTCCCTTCTAAATCCTGGATTTCTTGTTAACTTAAGAATTCTTCCAACTCTTACTTTTTACACCAATTTATTTTATTTCCCTACCATCACCTGTAGGAACGGTCTCCTAATGATTCTTAACAACAGCAGCATTCATCGGACATTTTAGTGTTTAGGCATGGTTTCATTCTCTTCATTATTATTGGATATTACTAGACAATTAAGAGATATCAAGCCAAAAAACGTAAGAGAAACCCATGAGTGATTCTGTTTGGATTCCACTAAGATGCTTCTGAATATTCTTTCTGTCATCTAAGAAATCCCACTGTGCCATGCACATGCCCATGTCTGAAAATGTCATTACACTCAAGCTAATAACTTATTTATCATCTGCCCTAACTCTGGTGTTTTTCTGCTCTAAACAGGATTGATCTCTCTATCCAGTGGTTCTACCAGCATTTAGGCCATTAAAAAAAAAAATAAAGTGCAGGCCAGCCTCATTTTGTAGATGGAGGTGTTGAGGGAGACAGGCTGATAGCAGAATCCGAACAGGGGATAGGCTCTGGGATGCGGAAAAAAACTTCCTTCGATCCAGAAGGGAAAAAAAGCTCGCTAGATTCTTTCCTTGTTTTAAGGCCCTTACAGGAAAAAATAAGAAGCCTGTTCCACAAGAAAGTATTCCACTCCAGCAGTGAAACAATTTGTAGTTGTTACTGCTCATGCATTTCAAGTGCTTTTTGTGACTGGCGATGGGGTTGTGCTGTACCCTAAGCACATGGTAGAGTTTTGCGCGTGTTCACTTTTCTTTAACTCAGGACAACTTGAGAACAAGAATCATCAGTGCTGTTGATTGGTGTCAGAAAAGCAAGTTACCTCCAGGGCTCCAAAACAGAAGGTAAACGAAAGCTTGCTATCTAGATAACAGGCAAACCAATGCTTTGGAGAGAGAACATTCCTATAAACAGTCATTACAACATAACTCACAGAGTGCAAAATTAGGGGACAGCTATAAATTTAGCGTGGTGTGTTGTTTGAAATAGCAGCTGTATTTATATAACGTGTTTGATGGCAATCCCAGCTGATTCACTTATCACTTATTTCACATACTTGGTAGCACGCAGAACTGCTGTGGTACTATACATAGTACCTCATTCTCAAAGACGTTTATTCTGCTCAACAATTTCGAAGTATTTGAAGCTTTTCTATTCCTCCCAAGGCCTGTTTTCACAGGTGTCTTTACACTGGTTGGAAATTTTGCATCTCTCTGCATATTAATAAATGACAGAGATTTGTGGTCAACAAAACTTTTGCCTACTTTAGTGAACTGATCACAGACAAATGTGGATTCAAGTGGTCCATTATTTGCATAATAAACCGATGGGTTCAAGCATTCCAGAACAGACTTCCCCCCCTTTAAGCCCACTTCTCTGGATAAACTCAAGCTAAGAGCAAACTAATTATTACAGATAATTATTCATTTAGTCCTGACATTCAAGAACTGCTGTTACAAATCATTTAAAATATAATCTCAAAGGCTTGAGTTAAAAAAAATAGTACCACTGACATCCCCCCAAAGCTTCTATCTTAAGTTCAGCAAAGGTGTATCTGTTTGAAGGCATAGATTTGATGACAGAGAGTTCACATATGGTATTTTACAGATCATAATAGTAAAACCTGCATAGATCATAACTATGAATGTCCAATGGTCTGGCAATCTCACAGCAGAAATAGGATTCACATTGCTGTTGCTTTGCTTTGTCAATGGCATGCTGCATCTCCTGGAATATGTTACTCCTGCTTCGTAATTCAGGGCAGAAACAGGGAAAAGAAAATTCTTCCTAATGCAAATAAAGGCAGAAAAATATGGATTCTTAAGTTGAAATTTGGCCACAACATCTTGTTTGTAATCCTCAAAATTCACAGAAAGTAGCTAGGCTTAATGGTTTTTTGGCCTAACAACATGGTCTCACTTCCACCATCATGCTGGTGAGTCTCACACCAAGGGAGAAAGGGAAAGAGATTTATAACAGGCTGCCAATAGCTACAGAATGTGCATTTTTACCATCAGCATGCTGATTTGTGTTATTCATGCAGTACAGCTTGGGACAGTGGGAATATATTTATCTCACAGTTTTTTTTTAGAACAGTATTGTTCTAAAACAGGTTGTTTTGCTGCTCATGGATCAGCTTAACGTAACAACAGCCTAGCTGCTTTGGGAAATAAAAGAACAAGAGCAATATTGAGCTTTGCAGCTCTGTGCTAAGACATTTTGGAAGCAATAACATTATAAACACTAAAGTTGGTTATTGCAGTTTCCCTTCTATCTCATTAGAGGGAATGGGAAATGTTCTGGAGGGTCTCTCATGCATACGTAGCGATCTGATTAGGGAAAGACAGCTAAGATACTTTTAAAAATAATTAGCTGAAGAATGAACCACCTTGAATGTGGCAAAAATGGTATCTAGAGCTAACATGCAGCTAGGGGATTATGATCTTCATCATAGCAACGATCAGGCTTTTGGGAAAGGGCTTGACCATTGTCATCACCCCTGATTTCCTACTGCCTTTTCTCTCTGACAACTGGACACTAAAGCCAAGCAAGAAGGTAAAATGGTGCCTTAGCGGTCCGACATTTCACAGTGGTGTAAAAAAAATGGCTCAGTGTACAGGGGTAGAAAAACTGAGCCTCTTGTTTTGTCATTAAAAGCAGTAGAGAAAATGATGGAAAAGTGGTCCTTTCAGATGGAATCCACCCTACCTAAAGACCCTCCCATAAGCTCCAGACATCGCTGAAGGGAAATTTCCCAAGAGAAAGTCATGTCCAGTCAGAAGAAACCCAACCATACAGAAGATATCTGGGGACGTCTTCCCTCTTAAGCTGTCATCACCTCAGAGAATGTTTCCGGGAGCATCCTCGAGACAAATACAGCGTTGTAAGAAAAGGAAAAAGAATAGTTGTCCTGGATGCTTTTGGAATGAAAAAGTCAAGGTTTAAGAGCATCCAAAGCAAAGTTCCCCAACAGACACAACCTTCTCAGTTTGTAAAAACATCTTTCTCTCTGTTACGGCTTTCTTGGTTGTTCCCAGAGTCAGTCACATCATTCAACCATGGCTTCCCTGAAAGCAGAACACAGCAGTGGTTTCCTCACAGGGTTCAGGAAAAAAACCAAGTCATCTTCAGATGGCGACAGAACAGACAGGATCCTCTACTCATTGGCAATTTGCACCATCCTTTGCAGCTATATTCAATGTGTCCATGTGGAGAGGCTTCTTTTCCACAAATCCAGATAAGCTTTTTGGGTCCTCTGCCCAGGTGATGTGGCAAAGACAAGGAAAATGTGCTCCTCTGGACTGTCTTCTGCTTCATTGTGGCTCCGTGGCTTCCTTCAGTACATCTGATCTCATTGTGTCTCCGTGGCTTCCTTCACCACATCTGATCTCCAGACACTCTCCAAACCTTGTTAACTGAACATTCTCATCAACCGTGCGTTACAGGTTAAGGATCATTCCCATTTTTCGTCTGGAAAATGTAGTAAGAAGATAAGTGATTTTCCCCACAGTTGTACAGCAGGTTAGAGGTGGAAGCAGAGACAGAACCAATCCTTAATTCAGGTGGTAGACAATATTCCTTCTATTTAGAATATAGACATATTCTGAGAGACTGCATTGGTAAATACATTAAAGGAAAATCATCTCCTTGTTAGTGACTCTTAATCCAGGTAAGCATGATTCTGAATTAGGCTGCAAGTGTGTTTTAAAGGGAAACACTTAACCTGTGTTATCTCCACGATGCCATCATAAGAAAAAGCCATTCCTACTTGTATCGAATTAGGCGAATAATCTTATTATTCATGAAATCTGAAGTATGTGGATGAGAAGAATCTATGCAGAAACCATCACTCAGAGCTATTTTTAGCATTTCTTCCACAAATTCCTGGAAACTATTGATTTGCTTATTATCTGGCACCACCCAGAGTCTCTTTAAGTTCTGCTTCGTGTACTCTTCTTCGGGAAGACGTTCCACACTTGCAACCCAATCTAAGGTCAAATGGTTGGGGTCCTGCAGGCAGCTGGATATTGAAGAGAGGTTTCCATTGAAGCAATAGTAAAGTTTGGAACCGAGAAGCTTCAGGAACAAAGATGAAGTGGAGAAGATGTGAGCGTTGAACACTTCCATGTTGGAGGAAGACAGGCTGTAGATCTGGGGTGCTTCTCGAACGGTGAAGTGGACAGTCTGGGTCTTCTGATCGAGACTGATGTTGAGCATGGCATTCTTCTCTGCTTTAGAAAGCTCCACCTCCTTCTCCTGAAGGGCCTCAATCAGAGGCTGAATTTGATAAAAATCTGCCTCCCGTCGAAGTAAGCCCATTTCCTGAAAGTCTTCGGGGAGGTCCAAGTGAGAAGTTCTCAAGAAGTTCAGGATATGGCGGAAGATTTTGCCATCTCTGTCAATAAAGCAGTTGCCTTGGCTGTCCTTCTTGGTTGGCATCTTCCCACTGAACATGGCCCCCAGCATGGAGTCTGGAAAGCTAGTCAAGGTGGACAGAGAGGTGGTGTAAAGTTTTCCTCCAACATTGAGCGTGATGGGTTCTGACATGATGGAAAAGTCACGATGCTGCAACTAATTCTAAAAAAAAATAATAATAAAAAAATAAAAAGATCCAACGTGGTTGAAAAGGTTAAACTACAGGGAAAATGATTTCTGCATATATATGGGTAACTACATGGCAATCATTTATCTTTGAAGTTAGAAATGGGGAAATATTTTTGGAGGCTGTATCTTGAAAATCAGCATATCTTCCCCTAATAGTCTTTATCAGGGCTTTGTTTTGTTCAGTTTACTGCCAGAAATCACGAGTCTTCCATAGCTTTACAGTCATGCTAAATGTGAAATCTCTCCCACAGGTGCCTACAGCAGAAAACCACTGCCTTCCAGAGTTGTATCCTGGACTTACCCATTCCCATCTCCCTCATGAACATGGGGAAAAGAAGGGCAGGATAAGAACCAGACACATCCCAACATCTTCCATGACATCTCAAGGTTTAATTACAGCAACAAAGCAGTTGCAGCAGAATCCCCTAACACACACTGGTGTGCAGTCATCTTACCAGGGAGCCAGCGAGCCGTGCTACTGCATGCACATGGTTCTTTGCAGTTCCATTCAGTAAAAAATAAACACATCAAGCTTTCTCCTTCCAATGCGCTTCACCTTAGAAAACATTTCCTAATTAATTAGGACTGTATCCTTAGTTGACGTAGCTTCTGTACAACTGCTCTGCAATCAGCTGAGATTTTTTATGATGCAGTTAAGCATCACTGCTTCAGGAAACAACACACCTCCCTTTCCTCTCCACCATACTTCCCTTATCTCTTAAATCATCTCTGGCACTTATCTGACCCAACACTGAACCTGTTTAGAGAGCAACCTCCTCATTTTCTATTCAGAATACGCTTCTGCTGCATCTTGGAATCAGGTGAATGCCAGGGCTGGTGCAAGGGGAGAGGAGGGAGGCACTTTTCCACTGCAAACCAGCTCAGCTATGCTGAGAAGCTGTGCTCTTATTCCTGCTAGCTGAAGACCTGCAAATATGGCTGCTCCGTTTCACATCTGTTTCTCCTTACTCACTGAATCCAAACCCATCAACAGTTCATTCCCAGTTTTACTGCTGACAATTGACTGAAAACAACAGGAAGCCCATCAGTGCTTGGCTGCAGAGATACGAGGTGGCTCTTGCCTTATGAGCTATGGTCATTTCACAGAAAGCAGCCCAATAGCTCTCTTAAAAAAATTAAGCTTACATGCAGGCATTTTCCTAACTGGTCATGGATTAATCATAGATAGGATAACACTATTATCAGTTCCATAGTTGCAGCAGAATACAGACTGGAAGAACATCTTGTGCTGTAATATTGCTTCTTTTATGGCTGCTAAAACCTGAATGGTGGTAACCCTAGAACAGCTACACCTCTAGATAGCAAGCCCATTTTGCTATGAAAAACTCACCCACACTAAATCAGCTAATGAACGGGTTGAAGGAGAATCTTTATTTCACTTCTGGTTTAACATTCCCTTCTCTTCTTTAGCCTGTGTTAGCACACTGGGTGTATGTCACTGCATAGTAATTAAGGGAAATAATCAGATCTCTAAATCCTCTGAGTACTTTGCCTGTGTAAGTCTTAGCCCCCTGTAACCAGTACAATTGACAAATAAAGGTGCACACATAGACCAACAGAAAGCCCCCTCCGCCCCACACCAAAGACCATCCTTGTTACTAAGCTCAGCCAAAACCATTCTGGAAAAAAACTCGTTTCAGCATTGAACTCCCTATGGCACTCTGTTCTCAGCACACTTCCCATTCTTGAAGGCTTCTACCCAATTTAGAGTCAAGAGCTGTTTAACGCGATCACATATAGGCTTCAACTGCTCTTATTCTGTCGTACAAGGGGCAAGTGTTTCCCCTAAGAACTTGCAATATGCCTGTGAAAGTGTTTCTACAAACACAATCTGACACAAAAACAGCCCCAAATGGATTTTTCTTTCAAGTTTCATTCAGGAACAGAAGCGTTCCCTACATCTCCCTGCAGATAATGCAGACTGTAGAAGCAGTGCTGACAATGACCCCAAGGGGCATGTTCATTTCTTCCCTCCTCTGCTGTTTCAGACTCAGTGACCCATTTTTTCTTTCTGTTCTTTTTTCACAGGTCATATTTTCAGATTACTGAACCCAAGTCTGCTTGTCTGCACCACAAGAGGAGTTTTCTCACACTCTCTGCCAGCCTTGGCCGCCTGCAGGGAAATGTCCCCATCCTTTGGTTGCCACCTGAAGGCCACTGGATGGCCCAGAAGTTCAGTGGTAAGATGCAGACTTTCATTTCAAACTCAATACACTCTCAAGTTTATTCTGACCCAAAAACGTGGACGTAGGTAGCTACAACCTGCAGTGACTGGTACAAGTACAAATTGGGCTATGGTTCTTGGCAAGAGAGAATCACAGTAAAGACTTCTGGGTAGCTGCTCCCAATGCAGTACTTAAAATCCATTCAGATTAGATCACTTTGAGATTTAATCTGAGACCTGAAGATGTGAATTTGGCCAATGAGCACAGGTATTATGTGCTTTCGGAGTGATTTGTGTTCCAGTACATCTGAACTCCAAGTTACATCCGTATTCAAATGTATTTGGACACAAGTCACTCAAAAAGCACATAATAATCCATAACACTAACTTACAGCTGTGAAACAGTGTGGGAAATGACAAAATCCACTCATTTTCACTTACCGACATCTTTACATGGTTATAAGTGCCAGTTTGGCACCTCCATTATCTGCAACACTTCCTTTGTTTAATCATTTTAAATGAAAAATAGCTTTGGATAAGCTAATTTCCCCTCTTCTGCATTCCTCACATTTTAAAAAGCTTTAATTAGCTAATAATATAAAATTCTGCATCTATTATTTAACTGAGTGCCTTTTTCACCCGACTTGGCAAAAAACCCACGAGTGTACAGTAGTCATCCAGAAATGCAACGCTCGTGATGTGGCTCCGTAAGGAAAAATGGCACAAATGGCACAAATATTGCTAAGTATTTAACCACTCTGAAAAATGAGTGCAGCCGTGGCTTATCCTTTTTAGGCAGAAGGAGCAGGTTGACGTAAAGTCTAAAGCTATAAGTATGTGTAGCTTTCAGAAAAGAAACCAACAACCAAAACCCAAGGATCTTATCCTTAAGAAATAGATATGTATGTGTATGTATATAAAGTAGAGGAAAAAATTTTTAACATGAGTCTTACTGTTGCTTATCCAGATCAAAATCGTTAAGTTTGATTGTTCCCATTAAAAACTATCTACCCCGAAACAACAATTTGATGGAACATGAAAGAGATGGTATGCCCAGTTCTGTTTAAGAGTTTCACTGAAGATTTGAAGAAAGCTGTCTCTGCATTAACAAAGATAACAGCTTAGCCAAAGCTGTAATTACTGGAAGGGCAGAGAAAAGATGCAAAAGATACTAAACTGAAAACAAAACGAAGTTTTTGTCTGGGAGAATGTGCAGCAAAGCCTTGATTTCCTTGAGAAGTAAGCCTAAGCACAAGTATTTATTGGGAGTGAGGAAGGAAAAGCAGCAGCAATTGGTCACGGACACCGTGTACCCTTCAATACCCAACCTACAAAGCATCCTTTCATACCAAAACTTTGGAAACCCATCTTTAAGACAGTGAAACATGCAGCTTAGTTAAGAAAGAGCTGCGGAGTAACAGCAAGCGGCAAAGCACGCACACAGCAAAACCAGGAGATGAATTATTCAGCTGGGCACAAGGAGGAGAGCCTAAGTGGCAATAACATTAAAGCAAGACAGGGACCATTTCTGCTAAGCATCAGGAGAAGGAGCCAGACTGAAAACCTCCCTGGCTTCTGAGCATTGCCCAGGAGAGCTGCTGAGAGCCGGGGTGTCTGGACGAATGTCGAGCAGGTCTGGCCAGGCAATGCGCTGTAGGAAGAGATTTTGCACTGTGAGCAGCCCGACTGATTTCAGCTGAAAAGGAGAGATGGGAAAAGAAGTATCCAAGCACCTGTGTGGTTGCGGGAGACTTTAGGTAGAGCCTGACCAGAGAAGATGGTTGTTCCCAGCACTGGGCCCCAGTCTGCTTTGTTAGAGTGCATTAATGTCATAGAGATAATCAGCCTAAGGCACAGTGCTCCATCGGTGCTGGGCTCTGTTCCCAGCTCCCGACACTCACTTTGCTCCAGCACATCTGACTACAGCAGAGCACTTTGGTTTGAGGTAAAAAAAAATCCCAATTTCCACAAAACGCCCCGGTAAAAATGGTCATTAAGCTGCAAAATCTGGGTCTGGGCACAGGCGGAGGCAGCAGACCTATAGCGCTCGCTATGGCTGTATCTGGAGAGCCATTTTGTCCCCTGTCCCTTCTCAAGGGGATGCTTTTGCAGAGGAAAAAGACCATGAGCTGGGAATTTGTGTTGTGGGCACTACAGCAAAGGCAGCTTGATGTCTAGAAGTCGTGACAGGAGAAAAAATAAACAAAAGAACAGCAAACGGAGGGTGGAAATAAAATAGGAAGTATTTAGAAAAGAAAAATTAAATCAAAAACCTCAGTTCAGCGCTTCCCGAGTGAGTGCCAGTGTGCAGGCATCACGCGAGAGCTGGGCTTAAAGAAGGATTTGGGTCAAAATGTGTTGTGACGAGGTGCTTAACCCCCCCTTAGTGTACCACTGATGCACACTCACCAATCCCAGCTGATCCTCAGCTCCCTGCAGTATGGCTTCTACACACTATGTGCTTCTTTCTAGCAGTCCTACAGAGGAAAAACCCATGTTTTGCCACAGCTGCAAGATGGAAGTCGATCCCACCTCATTCTGGACACTTGGCTGAGGCATCACAGTGCTCTGTCAGCGAGCTGCAGGACAGGACTCCAACTCCCAGCAGGCACAGGGCAGGAAATGCCAGCTCACCCCTCCTTACAGGAAGCATCCCCATCGATCTGCTGCCTGCAGCAGTGCCAGGCAACAGTGACTTGGATTTTATTTTCTAACTGTGCTGCGTTAGCAAGGAAATACTCTGCTGGTGAGATGACAAGGGGAGCACGAATGTGAGCTTCCTAACATCCCCGGCTTGCTCTGAGTGATGCATGGGGACCTCCCTGATGCTCTTGAGCACCTCCTGGCAGATGCTCCAGGCTGGTGCTGCTGGCCCAGGGCTGTGGGTGAATGCAAACGGATGTGGCTCGTTTAAGCAATGAACAGTCTGGGGCAAAGAGAAGAAGGCAGGGAGATGGAAATACAGCTGATGGGCAGGGAGTGAGGGGAAGAAAATAAAAAATAAAGGTCGGGTTCATACTGAGATATGAGGAATGAGAGCATCCACAGGTGTTGGGGAGAAGGAAAAAGAAATGAAGGTAACAGCTGCTGAAGGAGGACGTAGAAAACGAGACTGGGGGGAACACAGAGTGAAGAGCCAGAGGATAAAAGCTGAAATGAGGCACTCATGACCCCGAAACCCATGGGCTGTGCTGGCGAGCAGGGCAGTAAAACACAAGCCAGCAGGAAGGGAGCCTGTTGCCACGTCATGCCAGCCCTGTAAAGCTTTGCACTGGTTTCTAATAGCCCATCTAAGTGTCCACGTCACTTGCCAACCCTGGCACAGCTGCCCAGAGAGCTGTGGGTGCCCTGTCCCTGGAGGTGCCCAAGGCCAGGCTGGATGGGGCCCCGGGCACCCGGATCTGGGGACAGAACCAGAGAACATCCCAAGTTTTCGGCAAGCAGCCCAACATACTAAAATAATGATAACAAATAATCCTAACAGTATTAATACCGATATCGTCGTTAACAATAATACCTAGGTAAAACCGATTTACACAAAACCTGAACATCCCAAAGCCTTTCTCCCGCTGCCCGCTCCCTGCCGCGCCTCACTTTCCCCTCTCGGGGCGGGGACGGGCTGACCCCAGCCCTTCCCCGCCGCTCCCCCCGCTCCGCAGCCCCGCACCCACCTGCGGTCCCGGAGCCCCGAACCCCGTCCCCGCCCGGGCCCGCAGGAGGCGGAGGAGGAAGCGGGGGCGCGGCGAACGCGGGATCCCGGTGCGGCCAGCGCTGGGAGTTGTAGTTCCCTTCTCTCCGCCCTGCCCCCGGAGCTGCCCGCGGGGCTGCGGCTTTCTGCCGGCCCGGAGCGAGCGGGGAAGGAACGGGCACGGCTCCGGCGAGAGGTAAAGCGGGGTAGGAGGGGATGGAGGGGTTGGGATGTGCGGGATGCTGAAAGGGAAGGATGCGCGGGGTGCTCCGAGGAAGGGTGCTCAGTGATTGGGGTGTTGGATGGTGTTTGGGGTCGGGATGCTCAGAGAGAGGGATGCTCAGGGGTCGGGATGCAGGAGGGATGCTCGGAAGAAAAGGATGCAGGAGGGGGGTGCAGAGATCGGGATGCAGGATTGGTGTTCAGGGATCAGGCTCCTCAGAGAGAAGGATGCTTGGGGGTTGGGATGCTCAGAGCTTCAAGACACAGAAAGGATACTCGAATGGGATTGGAATGCTTGGGGACTGGGATGTTCAGAGAGGGTTGCCTGTGGGAAAGGATGCAGGAGGGATGTTCAGAAGAAAGGGATGCAGGAGGAGCATTTTGGGGGTCGGGATGCAGGATTGGTGTTTGGAGGCTGGGATGCTCAGAGAGGGATGCTCCAGGGAAGGGATTCAGGAGGAATCCTCAAGAATGTGGATGCAGGAATGGTGTTCAGGGCTTGGGCTGCTCAGAGGTAAGGATACTTGAAGGAGGGATGGTCAGGGGCTGAGATGCTGGGGATTTGGGATGCTCAGAGCTGCCTGGGAGAAGGGATGCTTAGAGGGAAGGATGCAGGAGGGATGCTTAGTTGTTGGGATATGGGATTGTTGTTTGGGGGTCAGGCTGCTCAGTGTTTCAGGATGCAGGGAGGATACACGAAGGAGGGATATTCAGGGGTCAGGATGCTTAGAGAGAGGGATGTTTGGGATCTGGATGCTGGAGGAGTGTTCAGGGCTTGGGATGCAGAAGGGATGCTCGAAAGAGGGATGCCCAGTGGGAGGGATGCTTGGAGTTCAGAATGCAGGAGTTTGTTCAGGAGTTGGTATGCTCAGGGCTTGGGATGCAGGAAGGATGCTCAGACAGAGGGTTGCTTGGGGGTTGGGCTGCTCAGCAGGAGGGTGTTCAGGGAGCAAAACACAGGAGGAGTGCTCAGAGGAGGGATGCTCAGAGCTCAGGATGCAGGAGAAACTGATGTCTAAAATGAGGGACATATCCTTTATTTCCTGAAGGCACTGCCAGAAAGATTGGAGATCTGTGTATCTCCAAGCAGTTAGGTAGTGTCTGATGAATCTCAACCAGTGTTGGCAGCTTTTGGTCTGGTATGCTTTGGTGAAGAGGACATGGCTTTTGTTTGGGCTACTTCCAGGGGATCTGTTTTCATACACAGATAAAAGCAGACAGAAATGTGAAGAAAGAATAGTGATGTTTATGCTATAAATACCTCCAAAAAAGCCCAACAAGCCTTCCGGAGTGGATGTGTTTACAGTCTCCGGGGATGATAATAGGAAGGACACCGGGCTGAAGGTCAGTGAGGGATCTGGGTGCTTCTGTATGCAGAGCAGTGCAGCCCTCGCTGAGAGCTGTGGCTAGGGAGGAAAGCAGAAGTCTTTGGTGGCAAGAAAAAGGAGATATGTTCATCAGGGGGACACAAAGAGGAGAGACCGAACAGGGAAAACTTAGCCTAATGCAGGCAGGACAAAGGTTTTCGGCATACATTGCCCAGTATATTCAGAACATTGAAAAGCAGCCCGTGTGAGTTATTTTTTGTCTGTGGTTGGTGCTGGTTTAGCCATAAATCCAGTACTTTGTCAGTGGTGGTCCATGTCCCGCTTTCTGTGCCTTTGCTGCTGTTTTTTGAGGCAATGGGATAGAGAAATGTAATTCCTTGTGCCTCGTTTCCTGCAGTAACCCTGGGGGATGATGGCTGATGACATGTGTTCTGAGATGCTTTATCGGAAAAGGATGCTGGCATCTATTAGAGATGTGTGTGTATCTGTTGTCTGGAGGGGAGGAACGGAGCTGGGAGGAGTCTGGAGACAGAGAGGATAAAATGTCAGGGCCTTCGGCTTTATTTGGCATTACTGTGCTGATCACTTTGACATTGAGCCAAAGCCTTTTTTTAATCTGACTACCGAGTGCCTAACAGCAGGAAACATAAAGCAAGAGGAAAGACTTGGGAGTTTGTGTGCATCAAATGGACTGAAGGAGCAGCATGGGAGAAATAAGGGAGTAGAGTGGCTGAGACAGCAGCATCCAAGTAGGGCAGCCAGGACAGCAGTGTTGTCCATCCATTATGGCCAAAGTAAGACAGGTGCAGAAGGCTGAGAGAATCATATAATGTGGTCAAAAGTATGTAAGGGTGTTTTAGAGAAAAAAGGGATAAAGAAAGACATGGTATTGCAGAAGAAAGGAAAACCGTTCTTAGTGGTCTGCAGATTTAGAATCACAGAATCACAGACTGGTTTGGGTTGGAAGGGAAATTAAAGCCCACCCAGTTCCAACCCCCTGCCCTGGGCAGGGACAGCTCCCACCAGCGCAGGCTGCCCAGGGCCCCATCTAGCCTGGCAATGAGCACTGCAAGAAATGGGGCACCCACAGCTCTCTGGGCAGCCTGTGCCTGTGCCTCACTGCCCTCTGAGTAAAGAATTTCCTCCTAACGTCAAACCTAAATCTCCCCTCTTTTCGTTTGAGATTCTTCCTTATTCTACCACTAAAATCCTTGATTTAGTCCCTCACTATCTTTCCTGCAGGCCCTCTTTATGTACTGGAAGGCCACTATAAGTTCTCCCCGGGGCCTTCTCTTCCCTAGAGTAAAGGGAAAGAGTAAATCTCTCCCAGCCTGTCACTACAGGAGAAACAACAGATTTTTGTAAAGGTATGGGCAGCTATTTGGTAGTGCACACAGATGCATTTTCATAGAATGATAGAAAGTTCTGAGTTGGAAGGGACCCAGAGGATCATTGAGGCCAATGCCAGGCCCCACACAGCACTGCCCAAACCCAAACCCGATGTCTGAGAGCGGTGTCCCAATGCTCCCTGAGCTCCGGCAGTTCCAGGCTGTGCCCACTGCCCTGGGCAGCATGTTCCATGCCCACTGCCCACTGGGGCAGAACCCTTTCCTCACACCCACCCAACCCTTCCCTGATGCAGCTCCATGTCATTCCTTTGGGCCTTGTCTCTGTCACCAGAGAGCAGAGCTCAGCGCTGCCCTTCACTGCCCTGTGAGGAGCTGCAGGCCGCCATGACGCCTCCCCTCAGCCTCCTCTTCTCTGGGCCAAAATAACCACGGGTCCTCAGCTGGGATGAGCCAAATTAATTAGCTGTAGTGAGTAGGAGACATGCAACGCAAGTGCAAGCTGTTGTTGGAAAGCACTTTGGGATGGGAAGTGAAGAAAATGTTATCTCCTTTGAGAAGAGAAGGTGAATTTAGAAAGGCCGATTGCAGTTACACACAAAAAGTTGGCCAGGTTTCTGCACTGGCAGTTTTCCCTGTTATAACTGCAGGTGGGCAGAGTCTCATTTCGGTTCCTGAAGGGCTATTTAGCTGCATTTTTGGGAATTTATTAGCTCTGAGTTTATGTTGTAGTCTTGCAACAGCGTGAATGCTATCTGCTTTGAATACAATGTAGGTTCCTCTCTATATATTCCCATACATATACAATCTGTTGGACACAGAATCATAGAATCATTAAGGTTGGAAAGAGCACTAAGATCCCCAAGCCCAGCCCACCCCCACCATGCCCACTGCCCATGTCCCCAAATGCCATATCCCCACAATTCTTGAACAACTCCAGTGACAGTGACTCCTCCACACCCCTGGGCAGCCTGTGTTGATGCATTACCACTGTTTTGGAGGAGAAATTTTTCTTTATATCCAACCTGAACCTCCCCTGGCACAACTTAAAGCCATCACCTCTTGTCCTATCAATAAGATTTCAGCTGAAGCCTCCAGATGTTGTTATAACACAAATAAAGAAGAGAGGCTAAGGCTTTAGGTAATGAGTAGCAGGATGTGGAATAATTAAGAAAGCAGTAAGGAGGGAAGCAGCAATTGTGTCAGAGTGGACTGTAGAAAGCAACTGCAGCATAAGTCATCGTGAGTTCTTGCGGTGTGCACAGACAGTGCTGGAGTCACGTCAATTCCATTAACTCAGGTGATTTAGCCAGAATAACTAGATCCCAGCTCAATTAAGAGTATAACTGGATGTGCAAGCCACAATCATGTTGACATAGGAGTTGGGGATATGGTAGCAGTGTTGGGCCTTTATTTGATGATTTCCAGCGCTGTAGGGAAATTGCAGTTTCTTCATAGTTATTCACTGGAACGTAGTTATTCACTGACACGGGCTGCCCAGAGAAGCTGTGGGTGCCCCATCCCTGAAGCTGCTCAAGGCCAGGTTGGAATGAGCCCTGAGCAGCCTGAGCTGATTATTGGCAACCCTGCCCACAGCATGGGGTTGTAACTGGATCATCTTTAAGATCCCCTCCGACCTATGCCACTCCATGATTCTATGATTTAGAGAGCCCTAAAGATAAAAAAAAAGCCACAGGGAAATGATGAGAAGGACTGTCTGTGATGATTTAATACCTGCTGGTCAGGCTGCATCTATTGGATATGGTATTGATAAGCTGCAGTCTGTTTCTCCTCCTTGACAGGATGGGTGGGCAGGTACATCAGACCAAAAGTATCCTCATTACCTATGATTAAGGATACACATGTTCCCTGCAGGGGAAAAAAAAAAAAAAATCATTAGAACTGAAAATTGCTTTGATATTTCTGGAGAACAGACTTAAGAAGGTGTGTGACAGCAGTTTCTTTGAAAAAGTATGCCAAATTGTGGCAAATTTCATAGAAATTTCATAGAATACCGTTGTGCAGTGTGTTGTGCTCGAGGAAGGTTCTGTGTGCCCTCACCTCCATCCTGCAGCAGCTCAGCATCCTGCAGGATTGAACCCTAATTGCCTGGCTGCCTGGAGGATGCAGCAGGAAGAATAGCGATGTCTTGGCTGACATAAAAGAAACCATTTGAGCAGGAGTTAAGGACAGTAAAAGGTGACTCTTGTTTCTGTACTTCCAGACCTCCAGAGAATTTAGAAAAGTAGATCATTATTTCTTCTTCTTTTTAATTAAGAAGAAATCACTTTATTAATCAGCCTTCCTTTGGATGGCGGGACTTTTTCCTCCTCCAGTGGTATTTATCAAACTAGATAGCATGAAATAATCCAAAAGTCACTGCAGGGAATGTGCTGAGTTTATTACCAAGATTTCCTAACGGTAAGGTGCATCTCAGATCTCTTTTCACAGCTTTGTATGATCTGGGATGTAGGGTCTGATACTGCATTCTGAAAAAAAAAAAAAAATACCAAGGAGCCTTTACTGGAAATCTTAAAAAAAAAAAAAAAAAAATACCAAGGAGCCTTTACTGGAAATCTTCTGCTGGCAGGTATAGGGGAGTGAATTGATTTAGAAGTAATTGGATAGACTGCAATTGAATTGAGTCCTAATTAAAGAAAAGAAACACAGTCAGAAGAGAAATATGTTAGGACACCTCTGAGCAGTACAGATTATGAAGATTAGATTCAAGTAGAGCCCAAGGTGACTTTTCATCCTGAGCTCTGCTTTTTGTGATGTTTTTGTTTGCAGTTTACTCAGTTCAGAGTGTGAAACTAAGATGGTGGACGCAGCTCTTTGCTTATATTCCATTTCACTACCTGCTTTCTAGGGCATGGTTGGGTGTTTGTCCTTGCACATCTTCAAAAAATCAAGAAGGATGATCCTGGGGAGCTAGTTTTGTCAGTCTCTCTTTGGGAAAATCATTGGGCACGCTCTTTTGGAAGCTGTGTCTGAATTAAGGAAGCCTCGAGGAACTTGATTTCATTTCAGGTTTGTGCAGCTGCTGACCAGAGAGCTCTCAAGGCCCTTTTTCCCAATCTTGTGACTTCACCCATGTTTCTTCTGCCAGTTTCATCATTTCATGGGATTTCTTTTTGAGTGCAAATCTCGTACTGTGTACTTTCTGTTTTATTTGAGCTACATAACAGATGGAACCTCAAAATGGCTCTTCAGATTAATAATTAACACTTTGACCTTCTACAGCAACTTCATGTGCTTCAGGAACTCAATTCTCTTTACAAGCAGGAATGAGCCAATCCTCCCAGCATTTCTGTGAACTATTATTCCTTGTCAGGATGATAAAGTGCAGAAATGTTGAAGTTCTCCCTCTTCAGGAATATGCACTGAAGTTGCCTTGTTTCTTGAATATTTATTCTCTTTATTTTAGTATTTAACAGAAGAGGACCAGGAACCAATCTCCAGGTAGCATGCATCTGCCCAGCAATGAAGCTGTGTCTCCTTCTCCTGCAGCTCCTGGAGTTACTTATGACACAGTTCCAATCCCTGCAGTAAATGAGACAGTGCTCTTACAGGCAGCAGTCCTTCACTGCAAACCCTGATTCATTCTCTAGGAAGGCCCTGGAAAAAATACAGTCAGTACAAAATCCTTTAGCTGTTATCTCTGAAAGCATCTGGAGAGGTGTTGGGACTGAATTAGCCATCCTAATTCCCAACATTTGCTACTTGAATGTTCTCTTAATGTAGTATGAAGACTGTAGTGTTTATTATTATATATCACAGTGCATCTTGAGTGTTGTTTTAATACAGTTTTAAGATGGCAACATGGATTGTCAATATCACCTTTTTAAGGGCTCCCCGGCTGACATCTTCTGTCCTGGCTTTATCTGGCCCATGCCCAGGGGCACTTGGTGTATCCTGATACACAATAGAAATGTGAGATCGTTCAACCACGTCTGGTAACTTTGGGGTGGTTCACAACCTTGTGTTGTGAAGCCTGCGTTGGTGCAGAGACCGTGGACCACCATGAGGTCAACTCAAATAGTCCTCCGTGTGTAAATATGAGGTCCTAAAGCCAGTATGAGACACTGCAGTATTTCTTAGTAAGGAAGATGGTCTTCCTTTACAATTGTTAGATTCTCTCCACTTGTTCGTGTGTTTTGACTATGGGAGGAGCCCTATTTCAGTCTTGTGCTCTCCACACTGCATCAGACCGCACCTGGTTGCTACCAGGTAGCAAGGCTGAGGTGACCCATCTTCGTATTTCTTTCTGGCACCGGCCCGGAGCTACAACTTCCTCTAAAAATGTAGCTGGAAGCAGACTCTTCACATTGAAAATTTGGTTGAAGTTTGGCAGTGTTAAAACTGGTGGCCATTGTGATATTTGTTAATCAGTGAGCTACAGACAGGACAACTGTGTCCCTCCATTTCTGGAAGCTCAAGTTTTGCATCTGGCCTAGTTTCTTCCGTACCAGCATGAAGATGCCTACATGAGGAAAAAAACTCTGGCTCAGATACAGGCTTACTCCAGGGATGGGGTGGTCCTTATATTGCATCCTCTGAGGTTCCTTCTGCTTTTCATCTGTGAAAATCAAAGTTGAGGTGTAGAATCATAGAATCATGGAATGGCTTAGGATGAAAGGTTAAAGATTGTTGAGTTCCAACCCCCTGCTTTGGGCAGATTTGCCAGTCACTAGATTAGGCTGCAGGTATATGCCATCTGCATGTGTACTTTTGATTAATATAATGCTACCCACCTGAGGAGCTTCAAATGCTTTGCAAGTGTCAGTGAAAGTTCAGCTAGTCCTAGGAAGGACTGCACTAGAAAGCACTGCATGTTGTCCTTGTTTTGCAGACTGGGAAGCTGAGAAACAGCGAAGAGACTTTCCTTGCAGTCAGACGCAGGTAAGTATGGATGAACTTAGACTGCCTTGATCTCTCATTTCAGTAATGAGGATGATGCATGCTTCCCTTTTTCCTCTCCCATGGATGGTTTCAGGCTACATGCAGGAAGGGACAGTCTCATAGTGTATTTGGGGAGCATGTAGCACTGAGGGTGTCCTGCTACTGTTTCCTGTAATACGATTTAGGAAATAATTCTGTCTATCTGATTTTATCACTCTCTAACAGGGTTTCTTGCGCAGCAGTGCATCCAGCACCTGGCTGTAAAAGTTCTGAACTGTTCCAAGGAAAGCCTCGGGGGCTTTTTCAGTACTCTCTAACACTTTAGTGCCATTGAGTCCAGGCCGTGACGAATGGGAAGCTTTGCCTGACTCTGCAGTTTCTCTTCCTTGCTTTGGACCTGCATACAAATGTAGAAAGACCCTGGAGGACAGCCAGGACTGCAGCTCTGCCTCTGCTCTGAGCTGTGGTGGATAACAGCACAGTGTAAATGTCAAATGTACATCTCTTCTACTGTGTGCCTCTCCTTCCCAGGGCTTTTCTCCCCTGACTGTGAAGACAATCACTGGGAGCATCATTGTCTCTGAGCCAGCAGATACCAGCTGAAAACTTCAGCTCCACTGTTTGCTTCCTGATCCCCCATTCAGTCCCTCTTACAGGTCTGTGGCAGCCCGTTTCTTGTGGGAACTGAGTTTTGTGAGCCTTGGGACACCATCGCCAGCTGCTGAACCCCTCGAGGAGAAGGAGCTCATCCTTTCCTAGGATCAAGTGTAAGGTTGTAAGAGGTTTACAAGACAACAGTGCTCAAGTATGTGACTAATCTGAAGAAGTTCTGTTTTTGTGCATTTGTTCCAGTTTTGTGGCTTTGGTCTCAATCAAACATCACCAGAGAGGAAACTTTTCAGAAAACCACCATGGTCACAAGGATTATCACCTTTCTAGTGTTCCGGATAACTCCCAAGCTCTGTTTCTTTGGCTTTCCTTGCAAACTTGGTCTTGAAAGCTCAACAGAACTTGCCTGAACTAATCTGCTGCTCTTTTCTTTTCTTTCAGCTGGGAACAAAGATGGATAAGATACTGGAAGCTGTGGTGATGTCCTCATACCCCAACAATGTGAAGCAAGGCCTTGTGAGGCGCGTCATCGAGGCATCGAAGCAGCCCATGGACAGTGAGCAATGCTGGTCCATGCTGGAGCTGTGC
This sequence comes from Numida meleagris, assembly GCF_002078875.1. Lineage (NCBI taxonomy): Eukaryota > Metazoa > Chordata > Aves > Galliformes > Numididae > Numida > Numida meleagris. Next base: position 190,802,227 of record NC_034409.1, on the reverse strand, counting down.
ACCAAACTTTATCTCGTGGGGGACACAAAATATAAAAGAGAGATCGGGAAAGAGGTTTTGGAGGTCTATGGCCACTACCACCCAGAGGAATTTGAGGAGTTCTTCAATGTCCGCTTCCTACTGAGTCTCCTCCAGGAAGGCTATGGGCCTCTGGGGAAGAGAAGCCATTATGTACTCGATTATATCCAGTTAGGACTGCAGTTTGTCTTGGAAAGCCCATCAGCGAACAGCATTTTCAGCTTATTGAGGATCGAGGTGCTCCGGAAAGTCTGCGAGAGGCCCAGCCCCAAGCAGTGTGCGAAGATCAGCAAACTCTTAACGCAACATCCTCAGTGCATCCCCACAGGCAAACACCAGGTCCTGTTTTGTCAGCAGCTGATACGGTGCATTGGGCAGTTTCAGTGTGTCTCTGAGGGGGAAGAGGACATCATGGAGTTTTTGGAGCAGGTGAACAAGGTGAGCGGTCTGCTGCAGAGGATCTGGAGGACTCAGACCTCAGTCATCCTGCCCTCGCTGAAGGAGCTGTTCTCTATCATTTCTTCAACAGGTAATAATAAGAAAAAAATGAGGGTGCAAGTGTGGATATTGGCTTTGATGAGGAACAAAAGACTTTAATTAGTCTTGCTTGGTTATGATCCCTTCCAGAAATATTCTACTGCCTCCAACTGTTACTCAGATCCTTAGGATGAGAAAAAAATATCCCCTGAAACCACACTGGGTTTCTACACAGGAGTTGTTACCTGTTTTGAAATACCATGCTGCACAAAGCTGAGTGGTTGGCATTTTTCAGCATCAGCTGGGCTTAATGGAAAGTATCTTTGCAGAAGGCTAAAGTGGGACCCAAAAGCTTTCAGAAATATCTCTCCAGTGGTTGACTTGATGGGACCCCTCAGCCTGCTCGTTAGCAGAAAGTAAGAGGAAAGCTAAGGACTTGTTTCTCTCCAATCTAGAGGTAGGAAGCCCTGCTAATTTTCTGGAAGGTGGTTATGTTTGAAGGCAGGAGATAAGATATTAATCTGGCTTCTGACACCTTTAGGTTATTGCAGAAGGGCTCAGAAGGTTTTTGGAAATACCAGTGCCTTGAGAGGTCAGACTCTCTGCGTGTCAGTGAGCTCCTGGTCCAACTATTTCTAAACCCATGAGGAGATAGGTATTCCAATGTTCCCTCCATGGAAACCTCATCTTTCGGAATGTGCTCCAGGCAGGCAAACGTGCAGTCACATCCCATTGCAATAATTGCAGTAATTAGTATAAAGAAAGCACCCAGAGGGAATTTTGTGTTTTAGGAATAATGTTCTTGTGTCTGTAGTTCCTGCCTCCCTTTGGGCTATGACATCATGCAGCAGCTCATCTGCTGCCACCCAACCTCATTCTGTGCTACACTGGGACTTGGGGAATTGTCCTCCTAGCGCAGCTGAGCACGGATTCCTTATGGCTGGTTTATGTCAGCTCCATTTATGAAGGCAGGAATGATTTGGCTTTTAGAACTGAGAAATGACCTCATGTGCCTGGTTTCTCTGGTGACTAACATCTTCATTGCTGGCACTCATCCATGTCTTGCAGAGGAGCAGGATGTGCCATCCAATGCCTTGGCCAGCGTGGTCCAATTTGTCCCTCTGGAGCTCATGGATGGTGTCATAAGAAACCTAACCAACGATGACAGCATCACTGATGTGCAAATGATGATGGCCATTGGCAGGTAGGAGAAACTGCATCAATGAATGTCATTCTCAACCTGGAGAAAAAAACTGTCCCAAAGCTGCATTGGGTTCCTATGCATAGTTTTATCCCCAGGTTGTAGCAAAAGCCATTTTGGCTGGTGTTGTCTTGCAAGGTGTAGAGAAAAGGGGAATTCCAGGATCCTTCCTTCCAGTCCTGAGGGTTTGGAGAAGTAGAATAAAAACTACTGATGATGATGACGATGATGATGATGACAGTGACATCTGGTTTGATTTGGTTTCTTTTTTCTTAGAAATAAGTAGTGTTATGGGATACCTAGCGTAAGATATTTTGAACAGAACTGATTTTTTTTTTTCTCCAGAGGATGTTAAGGGCCTTTTCTTCACAAAATCTCCTTTAAAATTTTTTGTGTTGGTCCTTGTATCCTTTCAGAGGAACATTGCCCTAAATCGTAAGCCACAGCTGAAAAACCTGCAGAAATTTTTTTATGTCATGTCCAACTGTTTCAATGAGCACACCTTGACCTCCATCAGATGGGTGTGGTGCTGCTGGTCTGCGTCTTGGTGCTGTGCAATGTTTATGCTCTGTGCAAGAAGAGTTGATGGTGACATCAAGGCATGATGAAGAGGCAGTGGGTGAAATACCACTTGTCATGCTGGACTTGGTTCTCACAGAGCCAGGGCCCTCTCTGATATCACCAGATCTTCCTTGCACACCTGTGTCGAAATCCTGCAGCTTTGCTTTGCCCCAGTACATTGCTCCACATTTGGCTAGGAGCATCTGCAATCCATGCTTTCCTCAGAGGTCTCCACTTAAGTGGGTGAAGTTGACATGCACTTAGCACAGAGGAGGTGGTGTGACTTGGTCTCACTGGAAATATCTTTTTCTCCCTGTTCCTACTAGGATTCTTCCCCCTCAAGTAGGTTTCATGACAGAAGCCCACATTATTCCCAATGGCAACTTTATGCATGAAGAAGGGGATCTCTGACTCGCATGGTTTTCACAGGATCCAGAGCAAACCAGGACAAACATTAAAGTAATTGGTTCAGTTCTCAACCTTCTCCATCTTTTTCTCCTTCTGGGATCCGGTTCCCAGATGCTACTGTGAGCTCCAGGCGATAAATCCTCTAAGAGCGCTCGTGTCTAAATATAGTGCTTGTAAAATCAATTGCATCATTCCTTAAAAAATTCTTTGTCACACCGAAGGGTGAGTAAATGATTACTCAGCCAAGATCTGTAAGCAGGGCATGCACAGTGTAATTAAGATCACTTAGGAGGAATGCGGAAGTTTTGGTGGCGTGTTTATAGCCAGCAGATGCCTAGTACACTGCATGACGGTTGGCCTTTGGATAATGCGTGCTGCATAAACAGAAAAATAAAGAAAAATGTACAGGTTGAAAGGGTCTTTCTGCTCGGGATCCCTGGCAGATAGGTCACATGAGGAAGCTTCTTCTTCCAAAGATTGGGTTTGGGAGTTCATGGCAGGGGGATGAACTGGATGTGGGGTGGAGCTTTGATCAGGCATTTGGAGAGAAAATAGTGGTTAAAAAAAAAAGCAAGCCTGGCACCTACTGGTGTAGATGTACATCACAGTCTCTTAGTTTCCTTTAGAGTTTGTCGTGGTTCAGGTAGAGCCTATTAATATGTATCCACAACTTCAGAAGTACCAATTTGTATTTTTGTTTGTATTTTTCGTTTTTTTTTTTCCCTTATGGCGTGTGTGTTTCAAAGGGCCCAACTTCAGGTGCAGTGAGCTTCTGCCATCACAAAGAGGTGCAAGCACTTGCTATCTCTGGAAACCAGGATTTGAACTTCTAAAAGCTGAGCATGCCACGTCAATGGCTCCTTTGGAAAATTAGGGTCCTGGTTTAGAAAACGTTTGTGAATCTTGCAATGTGGAAAGTGCGATGTGAATGTAAAAAGCAATTTGTTCCCACTGGCAGCAGGTGGGGCAGGATTGTAATTTGGCCATTACTGTTGGTAAAATAGCTTACGATGGACAAGGTTATTTTATGCCAGTGTGAAAGGAGATAGGTGAAGGAAGGCCTTTAGATCCCTGCATCCATCTTCCTGCTTTATAGGTGTTGATATTACATCCCTTTCATGTGTGCTCAGCCATAATCTTCAAAGCAAGAAGGGTTTTTGCTCCCACTGCTTTCTTTCATAGCTGTTCCACCATTTGATTGCTTTAATGGTCCAGATTTCTCTTCTAATAGGCAGCTTATATTTATTTCTGGTCTTCCTATAGCTCTTTTGATTTCATGCCAGCATAAATAACTGCAATGTCTCTTTTCCTTCCCTGGTGTTTATTTGTTCTATGTAAGCTCAGAGAGCAGCCCCATTCCCTCTCTGGTTTCCAATGGCTATGCTGAACAAGCCATGTTATTTCAAACTTTTCTCTCAGTAAAGGTTCTTCATTTTCTTGACCAGATTACCAGGCTTTTTCAACACCTTCTCCCACTTCAGTTCATTGGTCTTGAGTATGGATGTTGAGGATTGTGCACCATGTTCCCAGTGAGGTTCACCCTGGCTTTAGACGGTGGCACGAGAGATCATCTAATATCTGGCTTCTCTTCTTCAAGTAGATGAATTTCCATCATGGAGCAGCCATTTCTTGTTATTTCCTTCCCGTGTGCCTTGCCTGTGTTTTGAACGAAAGCATTTCATCCTTGTTCGGCATCTCTGATCCTTGGGGTCTTCCTCGTGATGCTTTGATCCTCTTGTGTTGATGATGCCTCCCAGCTTTGCATTGTCACAAGTTTCACCACCACATTCAGGATGTTAGGTCCTGAAGTACACTGCTTGTACCTGCAGATACAGTCAGATATGATTTTATGTCGTTTGACTAGAAAATTAGATATCATGACAAATCTTACTTTTGCCACTTCGTTAAACCCCTGTGGCATGCTTCCCCTTCTTCCCAGTCATTCCCTCATTGCCTGTCTTCATTACTGGAACTCTCCTCCTCTTCTTCCCACACAAAACACTACTCCAGTGTTAACAGAGTCTTTAAAAACCACCGGAGTTGAATTTTACTTGATAAACATCACCAGCTCCCCTTGGTTGTAGTGTATGAGCTCTTCATGTTTGTCTTTCACATCTGCTGTCCTCGCTCCTGTTTCCATTACTCCTGTTTCTTTTCTCTGCCTCCTCCGTGTCGCTGACCAAATTCCTTCATCTTGCTGAAAACAAAAGGATGCGTTTATTTTGGAAGTTGCATCTAGAGGCCATATGATATCTTCAATCACCATCACATCCTCCATGCGCAGCCACTGCATATCTATCCTTACTCCACTCTGATGCAACTGTCTGCAGAAGCTTTTCTCATATTTGTTTTATGGTCAAGCTTGGCTTGATTTTTTTCATTTCTGAATATCCCAACATATTCTGCTCTTGAAGCTTTATTTATTGGCTAGCATTTGTTTTTTTCCCCAGTTTCTTGTAGACTTGATTTATTCTTGCTGTTTGCCTTGGTTGGTTATTTATCCACAGTTGCCTTTATGCATCTTGCAGAAGATGCAGGCTTGTAAACAAAAGGGGCTGATTGGGTAAGAAAGCTGGACTGATATCTTCAAACAAAAGGTACTGGAATGAAAATGATTAGCAAAGTTTGACCTTTGAAGCTCCCAAGCCTTGGTTACCTTGAAGTTCTGCTTAACATTTAATTTAAACATGATTTTAAAGGATGTTTAAATAAATACTTAAACAACCTGTCATCACTCAGTCTGATATCATTTTTTTACAAGTGATTCTTCTATAAAGTATTGCAGAAACTTGACATCTTGTTGGCTAAGCGGCTGTAGAAGAAATTTATTAGCTATGCTATTTGGTAATACCTGATTTCTGTGAGGCTATTTTCTTTCTTTAATGTGATTTGGGGAATGAATGTTTCCTGTACAGAGAAGATAAAGATCCAAATCTCTTTGGTTTGCCTTACCAGTAGTAACGCAGAGATCATTATCAGCATCATTTGCTCTCTAACAGCAGCAACTCAAAGACCTCCATTAACACAATCATTACAGATATGGATATTCAGCACCAACTCTTTAGATCTGTATTACAATTCTTGAAAAACAGAGACTGACCTTCTAGGAACTCCTGTGAAAGATGTATTAGAGAATCCACAAAGCAGTGCTATAGTATATAGAGTACCAAACCAATGCTAAAAACCTGAGCTCATGTTGACTGAAGTTAGTGGAAGAAGTCCCCACTTTCCACTGTGGACTTGATTCAGATTCTCTGATGAACCTCAGCATGCTGATGACATTGGGGTAATCCTGTTTCAGGCTCTGTTGTGCTTTGAATAACATGCGATGGATGGCCCATCCTTGGAAGTGCTAAAGGCTAGGCTGGATGGGATTTTGGGCAACCTGGTCTTGTGGGAGGTGTCCCTGCTCATGGCAAGGGTTTGGAAATGGATGGCATTTAAGGTCCCTTCCAACCCAACCCGTTTTTTGTTTTTTTGTTCTAAATCATAGAACCATAGAATGGTTTGGGTTGGAAGGGACCTTTAAGATCTTCTAGTTCCAAGCCCCCTGCTACAGGTAAGGACATCTCCTTCTAGACCAGGGACAGTTGGCCTTCTGGGCTGCAGGTGCACACTGCTGACTCGTGTCAAATCTTTCATCATCTGAGACCCCCAAATCCTTCTCCTCAAGGCTGCTCTCAAGCCATTATCCATCCAAACTGTATCTGTGCTTGGGATTGCCCCGACCCAGGTGCAGGACCTAGCACTTGGCCTTGTTGAACTTTGTGAGGATGGCATGGACCCACCTCTCAAGCCGGTCCAGATCCCTCTGGATGGCATCTAGCGTGTTGACTGCACCACTCAGCTTGGTATCATCTGCAAACTTGCTGAGGGTGCACTCAATCCCACTGCCTGTGTCATCTACAAAGATGTTAAACAGCACTGGTCCCAGCACTGATCCCTGATGAACACCACTCATCACCGGTCTCCACTTGGACATTGAGGTGTTGACTGCAATTCTCTGAGTGCGACCATCCAGCCAGTTCCTTATCCAGCGAGTGCTCCATCCATCAAATCAATTTTTCTCCAATTTGGTGACCAGAATGTCATGCAGGATGGAGTCAAATGCTTTGCACAAGTCCAGGTAGGTGACATCAGTTTCTCTTCCTTTATCCACTGATGCTGTAACTCCATCATAAAAGGCCACCAAGTTTGTCAGGCATGACTTGCCCTTGGTGAAACCATGTTGGTTACCACCAATCACTGTCATTATTTTCCATGTGCCTCAGTAGGTCCTTCAGGACGATCTGCTCCATGATCTTGCCAGACACAGAGGTGAGACTGACTGGCCTGTAGTTCCCTGGATCTTCTTCTTTTCTCTTCTTGAAAATGGGGGTTTTCCAGTCAGGAGAAACTTCACCAGACTGCCATGACCTTTCAAATATGATGGATAGCAGCTTGGCAACTTCATCCACCAGTTCCCTGAGAACCTGGGGATGGATCTCATCGGGTTCCAAGGACTTGTGCATGTTCGGGTTCCTTAGATGGTCTTGAACCTCCTCTTCACTTACAGCAGGCAAATCTACTTTCTCCAAGTTATTACCATTGCTGTCTGCAGCTTGGATGGTGTGGCTAGAGCCCTTGCCAGTGAAGACTGAGACAAAGAAGTCATTGAGCACCTCAACATTCTCCGTATCCCTCATGACCAAGTCTCCAGTATCCTTCTGGAGAGGGCCCACATCCTCCCTGACCTTTTTATCACTGATATACCTGTAGAATTTCTTCTTGTTCCCCCATATGTCCCCGGCTAGATTTAATTCTGTCTGGCTCTTAGCTTTCCTAACCTGATCCCTGGCTGCTTGGACAGCTTCTTTGTAGTCCTCCCAGGTAACCTGTTTCTGCTTCCGCTCCCTATAGACTTTCTTCTTGTGCTTCAGTAAGTCCAGGAGCTCCTTGTTGATCCACAGAGGTCTCCTGGCATTCTTGTCTGCCTTCCTTTTTCACGGGATGCACTGCTTCTGGGCTTGGAGGAGATGGTCTTTGAATACCAACCAGCTTTCTGGGGCCCCTCTTCTCTCCAGAGCCTTCTCCCATGTCACTCTGCCAAGCAGTTCCCTGAAGAGTTCAAAGTCTGCTCTCTAAATGCCACATGTGCAACCTGTTTCTTAGTTGGCCATCCCACTGACTGGGTAGGAATTTGGAGAAAGTTTAACCAAAACTGGAGTTTAATTTTCACAATATATGCATTACATTTACTTCAAGAGTTTGACTTTCATTTCAGGATGATCGACTGGGTGTCATGGCCCCTGGGGAAGAACATAGACAAGTGGATCATTGCTCTGCTGAAGGGTTTGGCTGCGGTGAAAAAGTTCAGCATCTTGATTGAAGTTACTCTTTCAAAAATTGAAAAGGTCAGTGGGCATCTTAAATACGACTGCAAAAAAACAAACTTCTTGCATTTGGGCTATCTTCTTGCCCTTCAGTTGAATGAGGGTGAGATATGACTTGAGATGTATAGGAAAGATTGTGCTATACCAAGGAGTTTTGCAAGGACCGTTGTGCCCATTGCACACTGTGTGTGCTGCATTACTGTGTATGGGGTAGTGAGCTACTACCAGTTCTGCAGCTAGGAATGATATTCTCCAGTAATGCCCATTTTAGCCATTTAGCGTAGCTCCTGATAAAGGGAGTTGGGCACTGGGAGTCAGGCTGGTTCTTGCTTGAGTGTATTGCTTAAGGATTTTGAGTCCTGCAGCAACTGAAAGCCAAATCTGATGTCCTTTAGTGCTTGGTTTGAAGAGGCACTGGTATCTTAAAGGTTATGAAATATAACAAGCCAAAGACTTTAAAGCCAACCAAACATGGAGATCTTGAACAACCTTGGGAATGTAAAATACTCTTCCTTAACTGTGCCTGGGTCAGTGCTGGTTGGCTTGGCCAAAATACACACCAGTGTGTAGGTTAACAATCCATACAGCCACAGGGCAGTTTTAAAGCCTGTGCCCTGGCCTTATTTAATTTAGCAGCACAGACAAAGCCTCACTCCCATTGCCAACCCCTGCTTTAGCAATGAGTGCTTGTCACCATCTGAAAGCCATGTGATCAAATTGGTGGCCACTTCAAAAATATTCTCCATTCTGTGGTCCCACTCTTCCTTCCTTTGTAAGATGGTCATAAGGCATGACTGAGTCTCCAGTGGAAGTCACCACAGAAGTTATCAATACCATCATTATATGTACCAGAACATTATTAGTAACTGGATTTGTACCTGTGATCCCTCATGTGCCTCAAGCAGTGAGAGCGTCACTGAATTTCTTCAACTTCTCTTTATCTTTCCTTTCATTGTTAATGCATAGGAAAAGGACACAGCACTTAAAGTGCTGCATGATTGTTCGAAAATCTCAGAATGGCTGAAAGCAGTAGAGGGCACTGTTATTTTCTGTAGAGTGGGACAAATGTCATTACTTAGCCTTTGAAAGCACTGAAAGACTCTGGAAGGCCTTTGCTTTCTATCCCTTTGCCTTGGAAGGTTGGTGGTAAGATTTCAAATACAATAATAAACAGAAGAAGCTCATTATAGAAAATCTAGCCGCCCTCTGTTCTTGTGAGGCCTCTTCTATCAGGAGGAATGGAGGTATGTTACAACAGCCCAAAGCCCTGTGCCTCATTGTGCAGGCCTGAAAGAGTGAGGACAACCCACACAGTGTTTTTATGGTGCTTCAAGGCCATAGTCTGGACAGGAGATGACTTTGGAGACCTGGCTGCAGGCTGCATGCTTTGACATCCAGATAAGTGTAGGAACACACCAGTAGTTGTGGTAGATGCCCAGGGCCTCAATTTCCTGATAGGCCCCTTTATGTGCATGTTGTTATGCCATCCTGCCTTCTCATTTGCTTTTTTCTCCCCACCAGGTCTTCTCCAAGTTGCTGTACCCCATTGTGAGAGAGGGGGCTTTGTCTGTCCTACAGTACATGCTCTTGAGCTTCCAGCACTCCCATGAAGCGTTTCACTTGGTAAGGATGCATCCAACCCTTGGATGAATTCATTGCCCTAAGTTGTAGGACAACATGTTTGGGAGGGAGCTTAAGGGGATGAATAATGATGTCGAATATTGAATATTTCCCTAGTTTGCTCGATTTGTCATGTGATGTAAACCCAACCTTGTCGCCAGCTTGCAGCCCAGCTCTGCTGGAGGTTGCTCACCCTCTTCTGCCGCCCAACCAGCTTTTTGGGCCCAATGGAGCTGGTGCTGTAGAAGCAAGTCCTACCTGTATGTGCCACCCATCACCATTTCTTGAAGTCCCGAGGCATCTTCCCAAGCACCACGCACCATCAGTGTATCCTGATCTTTGGTCACTGCGTTGCCCTCAGCATCCAACAAGGGATGGAGATTCTCCCTAGCCCTCCTTTTACTGTTGATGTATTTATAGAAGTATTTATTGTTGTTCTTTACCTTAGTGGCCAAGTTCAGTTCTAGCTGGGCTTTGGCTTTTCTAATTTTCTCCTTGCACAGCTTCACTAGGTACTTGTAATCATCATAAGTTGCTTGCCCCCTCTTCCAAAGACCATAAACTTTCTGTTTGTTCCTGAGTTCCAGTTTAAGGTCTCTGTTCAGCCAGACCGGTCTTCTAGCCCGACGGCTCATCTTCCGTGACTTGGGGATGGTCAGCTCCTGCACCATTAAAATAACTTCCTTAAAGTATTCCCAGCCGTCCTGGACTCCCGTGCCCTCCAGAACTACCTCCCAAGGGACTCTCTCAACCATGCTCCGAAAGAGGCCAAAGCCTGCCCTTCCGAAGTCCAAGGTTGCAGTTTTGCTGACTCCCCTCTGAGGTTCAACAAAGATTGAGAAGTCTATTATTTCATGGTCACTTTGCCCCAGACAGCCTCCAACCTTTGCATCCCCCACAAGGCCTTCTCTGTTAACAAGCAGCAGATCCAGGATTTTGCTTCTCCTTGTTGGCTCCTTCACCAACTGTGTCAGGAAGTTGTCTCCCACACACTCTAGGAACCTCCGTGACTGTTCCCTTTCTGCCGTATTATAATTCCAGCAGATGTCTGGGAAGTTGAAGTCCCCCATGAGAACAAGGGGTAGAGACCTCGAGACCTCACCCAACTGCCCATAATGTATCTTATCCACCACTTCGTCCTGGTTGGGCGGCCTGTAGCAGACTCCCACGATTATGTCAGTCTTATTGGCCTTTGCTTTTATCCTAACCCATAAGCTCTCAACTCTATCATCACCATCATTAATTTCCATACATTCGTATTCTTTCTTAACATAGAGGGCTACACCACCACCTTTCCTGTCTTGCCTGTCTCTTTTGAAAAGTCGGTAGCCATCAATCACAGTATTCCAGCTGTGTGTGTCATTCCACTGTGTTTCTGTGATGGCAACTATATCATAGTTTTCTGACTGCACAATGGCCTCTAGCTCCTCTTGTTTGTTACCCATGCTGCATGCACTGGTGTTGATGCACCTGAGCTGGGCCACCTTATGAGTGGGAGAAGCCCTAATACCCCACACTCACGTGTTTCCAAAGCCACCAACCTCCCATCATCTCTTATGTTCTTCCTATAAAAAGGTGTGTCGTCCTCCTCCTTCACCCACAAGACTGTGGGATCTTACTAGCACAAGCCCCTCCCACAAGCACTGGCTCATTACATACAGGCTCCTTACTAGTGACCCTGGTTTCACCCCCACCCCCCTTCATACCTGGTTTAATGCCCTGTCAATGAACCTTCCCAATTCCCATCGTAAATTCCCTTTCCACCGATGGGATAAGCTATTCCTATCGGTTGCCAGCAGGCCCAGTCTTGTGAAAATTGAGCTGAGGTCAAAAAACCCAAACCCCTGTCAGGCACACCAGGCTTGGAACCAGATATTAATCTGTTGACCCATCATGTTTAGTCCCTCATTATTCCCTATAATTGGAGGGATAGAGGAGAACACAACTTGTGCTCCTGAACCCTTGACCAGACGCCCTAAGGCTCTGAAGTCCTTTTTCATAGTTCTAAGGGAGGTTCTTCCTATTTCATCACTGCCTACCTGAAACAACAACAGAGGATAATAATCTCAGGGCCGTACTAGGGAAGGAAGTTTCTTCCTTACATCTTTAACTCGGGCTCATGGGAGGCAGCAGACCTCCCTGTGTAGAGGGTCAGCTCTACATATTGGGCCTTCTGCTCCCTCCAGCTCTGAGTCACCAACAACAATGACCCGTCTTTTGTTCTTTGCTGAGGAGGTTGTAATGTTGAGGGTAGTCCTGCAAGGCTTCAAAGACACCTCCAAGTGGGAAGAACCATCATCTCCACTGCCATCCAGCTGTCCCTGCAGAGCTCTGTACCTGTTCCACAGGGGCAGCTGGGGAGGGAGGGGAATCGCTGGGCGGGTGCGCCTGCGCCGCCGAGCAGGGACCTTTTGCCATTGCCCCCTGCCCCCCAGTTCATCACCGTTGTTAAGTGGGAGAGAGGACAGGGGGAGAAAATAAATTTAATATGCCTACAACACTCGGTATTCCCAGGCAGTCTCCCATCCAAGTACTAACCGAGCCCGACCCTGCTTAGCTTCCGAGATCAGACGAGATCGGGCGTTTCCAGGGTGGTATGGCCGTAGGCAATTTCACAGCATAAAATTTCACAGGATAAACACATCAAGTTGGAAAACAGCAGAGCTAGCCAACATCGTCAGCTGGTGTTTTTTTGTTTCTCAGCTGGAGACACTTTAATTGAGCCCAATTTCTTAAGAAACCCCTCAGTTTCTAAAAACAGATGTTCCAGTGAACAATCTTCAGCTGAGTGTCCAAAATTTGAAAGACTTCAAAAGCCATCAGTCACCCTTGGCCTGAAGTTTCCATCTGCAGCCCAGTGAGCACAAATTTTCTTCCCTATTCAAAACAAAAGAACAAACAAGAGGGCATAAGCTTGTTGTGCTTCTTATCTCTGTGTTTGCCCAGGCACTTTGGAAGAGTTTTGAGAATTGTTCCAATCACAGCTTGGCAAAATATTGGTGCATAGAATGGTAGTGGGCTTCATTCATTGCCCTCTCCAAAACTTTCTCATCGGAAAGGAAATAGTTAAAATCTGCAATATTTTGAGGAGAAAGAAAGAGAGAAAGAAGAGAGGAAGAAGAGAGAAAAGGGGAGGACCAGGAAATGGGTGGACTGAGGATTCTGAGCCTTTACTCCAGAATTGTTCTGGGGTAAAATTAAGCAAAACAGAAACACAAAAAATGTTGTGTAATTTCAGGGTTACTTAAGTGCATTTGCTGGGCTGGGAACAGGTCTTTAATTTTCTGTGCGGCTGTGGGGTCAGCAGAGGGTGCCCGTGAGCAATTTATCATTCTCCTTTTGCTTTTGGTTGTTTGCTCATGTTTGAATTTTCTAGATGAATGCAAAGTAACAAATGTGCTCTTTATGGGTCTGTCGCTACCCATCCGACTATACCAATTCCAATTTATTTTATTATGCAGCATGAAATAAAATATAGCATACCAGATTACACCTTTTATAGGTTAGTTCACCTGTTCTGTAGGTCTGAGTCCCTGAACTCGGTTTCTCAGCATATAACATTCCTTTCCAGTGTGTATTTTAGCAGATATTGACCTGCACAAAGAATGGAAATGACAGCACAAGTTTACAGGTGCTGTACGATATGAAACCCCTCAAGACTGATAGCCCTGAATTTGCACAGCTAAATTTGATGGAAGATTTGCTGTTGAGTTCGTAGGGTGAATGATGAAGCCTGCATGGGATTGAAGTCAACTTCTGTTGACTGTCCTTTCTGCCTGGATCTGAATGTCATTCTGTTTAAGCTTTGTGAATTACTTGGAGCTGTTTTTGAGATAGTGAACTCTCCTTTTCCAGCTGCTCCCTCACATTCCCAGGCTGGTGGCCTCACTGAAGAAGGAGGACTCCAACTCTGCCACCAGCTCCCTGGAGCAGCTGGCTGAGCTCATCCACTGCATGTTCTTCCGCTTCTCAGGATTTCCGGATCTCTATGAACCAGTGTTGGAAGCTATTAAAGTAAGCTATTTGCTTCTTGGCTGTTTTTCTGTACTGCATATGGAATCATAGAATCATTTGAGTTGAAAGGGACATTTCAGAGGCCATCTGGTCCAACTCCTCAGCAATGAACAGGGAACCTACAGCTTGACCAGGTGCTTGGAGCCCCATCCAGCCTGACCTTGAGTGTCTCCAGGGATGGGGCACCACCGCCTCTCTGGACAACCTGCTCCTGTACTTCACTACCCTTATAATTAAAAACTTTTTCCTTGTACCCGATCTAAATCTCCCCTCTTTTAGTTGAAACCATTTCTCGTTTTTGTTTCACAACAGACCTGGCTAAAGTGTCTGTCCCCTTCTTTCTTGTAGCCCCCCCAGATAGAAATGACATCTCAATTTGCAGCGTAGTGCAGAGTGGCTGTTCTGCTGATAAGAAAGTCCTAACCTCAGCACTTCAAACCATGGCTGAAGAAAGGGTTTATGGTTCTGAAGCTGAGCCCCATGTAGGCTAGCTGGCTGCATTTTGGGAAGAGACTTCTCTTATGGTGGGCCTGCAGAAGTCCTTGTCATGACTGTGGGTTTTATCAATAGTTTTAGTCTTGAGTGCCTCTGAAATAGTAATACCAGTAGCTAAACAGCGTGTTCATGTCAAGAGCATGAGGATGAGCTGTGCCATGAACACCTCCAGCAGAGGAGTGTTGCATTTGCCCATCAGAAAGATCATAGAATGGCCTCGGTTGAAAAGGACCTCAAAGATCATCTAATTTCAACCCCCCTGCTGAGTGCAGGGTCGCCAACCACTAGACCAGGCTGCCCAGAGCCACGTCCAGCCTGGCCTTGAACGCCTTCAGGGATGGGGCATCCACAACCTCCCTGAGCAACCTGTTCCAGTGCGTCACCATCCTCGGAGTGAAAAACTTCCTCCTAATATCTAACCTACATCTCTCCTGTCTCAGTTTAAAACCATTCCCCTTGTCCTATCACTATCCACCCTCGTAAACAGTCATACCCCCTCCTGTTTATACGCTCCCTTCAAGTATTGGAAGGCCTCAATGAGGTCTCCCTGGAACCTTCTCTTCTCCAAAGTAAACAAGCCCAGTTCCCTCAACCTTTCCTCATAGGAGAGGTGCTTCAGCCCTCTGATCATCTTGGTCGCCCTCCTCTGGACTCGTTCCAAGAGCTCTGCATCTTTCTTGTACTGAGGGCCCCAGGCCTGGACACAGTACTCCAGATGGGGCCAGATGGACAAGAGCTGAGTAGAGGGGGAGAATCACCTCCCTCTCCCTGCTGGCCACTCCTCTTTCAGTGCAGCCCAGAACATAGTTGGCCTTCTGGGCTGCCAGCGCACACTGCTGGCTCATGCCCAGCTGCTTGTCCACCAGGACCCCCAAGTCCCTCTCTGCAGGGCTGCTCTCGAGGAGTTCTTCCCCTAGTTTGTATAAATACCTGGGATTGCCCCAGCCCAAGTGCAGCACCTTGCACTTGGCCTTGTTGAACCTCAGTAGGTTCCCATGGGCCCACTTCTCCAGCCTGTCCAGGTCCCTCTGGATGGCTTCCCTTCCTTCCAATGTATCGACTGCACCGCGCAGCTTGGTGTCATCTGCAAACTTGCTGAGGGTGCATTTGATGCTGTCGTCTATGTCACTGATTAGGATGTTGAAGAGCACCGGTCCCCAGACTGAGCCTTGGGGGACACCACTCATGACCGGCCTCCACTCTGACATAGAACCATTGATCACAACCCTTTGGCTGTGTCCAGCCAACCAGTTCTTAACCCACCGAACAGTCCATCCTTCAAATCCATACCTCCCCAATTTAGAGAGAAGGATGTGGTGAGGGATCGTGTCAAAGGCTTTGCAGATAACGATTTGTGTCACTGATCTCTCTTTCCAAGGCTCTTCCAATTCCAAACGAAGACCGGATTAAACATCTCTTGGGACAAAATGCTTGGACCTCCCAGAAGAATGAGCTGGCCTGCTTCTACCCACGCCTGGCCTCCAAATCAGAGACAGGGAAGATCGGCTTAATTAACTTGGGAAACACTTGCTACATGAACAGTATCATACAGTCTCTTTTCATGGCTTCGGAGTGAGTTCTTGCTCCCTTGTTCCCACGTAGGACTGCTCCAGGGTTGCTCTTTGCACTGGCATTGTGCTTTCCACACTAATTTTCCATCTTGTTTGCATCTCTGTTTGTCTTTTGCAGCTTTCGGCATTCGGTGTTGAATTTAACTGAGGGCAACTCCCAGCCCCTGATGACAAAACTCCAGTGGCTCTTTGCATTTTTGGAGCACAGTCAGGTAATTATTTCATATTCTAGTTATTTGTTTGGACTGTCGGCTGCGGAAAGGCTCGTCTCCAAGTTGCTTCCTGCCAACTCCAATGTGCTGATAAGGAGTTGTGGATCTGGGTGCATTTTTATAATGGGACAAATTTTGTTGACAGGAAAGAGGCTAATATTGGGGGTGGAGGAGGCAGAGTGAGTCTTGAGCTCCTATCATCTGTGAAAGTGAGTTGTGTTCACACCAGGCTGCCTCTCTTCAGCCTCTGGCCTTCCTGCCTTTGACTGATGCAATAACTAATAGTTTTGACAATGAAATCCATTTGGTAATAGTTTACATATGTGGCCAGCTGAAAAGCCTGTTGGTGTAAAACAGCAGTTTCTGTTTCTTGCTGTGCAGCAAGGAAGAAGACTGGAACAGCCTGTTTGTCCCCTTGCCTCATTGCAAACTGCAGTCAATCAGTAGAAAATGCCTTAAAAATGGTTTTGGCAGACCAGAAAACCAAAGAGCAAGAACTACAGCAGCAACAAACCTTTGTATTCCAGATGTCACGAATCTTTTGTATCTGAGGGAAAGTAAAAAAAAAAATTAACCCATAAACAAATTCATAATGCGTGCTTTCTTCACAAACCTGAAATTTAACATGAGTGACTCCAGATGGGTCATATCTAGGTCCATTCATGAAAGCATCTGTCTGTCCCCCAAAAGGCACAGCTTTGAATTTTCACTTGCTGTGAACCCGCTTACCTGTACCTCGCCATTCTCCAAGACTTGACTGGCAGGTTTGGCTTGTTATATTGTGGTGGTGCTACACCATTACAGATAGCTTTAAGGGGGGAATGTAGAGAACATCTTAACTTGAATATTTGGTCATAAAAGAGCCTGTTTTTTCAAAGCAGGTTATGGTGTGTTTAATGTGCATTAGCATATTTGCTTGTTGTGTAGTTTGTAGCTAATAATTTCCTAGTAATTTCCTGTAATCCTTCTCGTTATTTTTCTTTTGGGGCAGTACTTAAAGTCATTTCTTCAGCCAGTGATGGGTCTTTCACCATATTAATTAGACAACGATTTCCTAATGGCACTGATTACATTATCCAGTAATGCAGATTACCTGCCTGCAGTGATCAGAATGATGGGTGGAATTTTAGTGGATTTTTTTTTTTTACTTTTTTTTCATAAATGGACTTGGTATCAAATTAAGGATCAAATTAAGTTCAGGCTGAATTAAGTAGAAGTCTCTGGGTTGGGAACACAAACCATTTAAAAACTGAATGAAGAAATAAATGCATGGATAGTTCATAAGAGTACATATGAGATATGTACTGCTAAAACTGAGTATATAGAAGCTCTTATCCTCATGACAGTCAAGCAAAGGGAGGTTCAGCAGGCCTGAAATTCATCCTTCCAGTCCTGGTTGCAGCAAACCAAGCAAGTCTTCTTCTATATGAATTGAGACCCAGTGGCTTAAATGTGTTTTTCCCTCTTGGTGCCAGCGACCTGCCATCTCACCTGAGAGCTTCCTCTCTGCCTCCTGGCCACCTTGGTTTACCCCTGGTGCTCAGCAGGACTGCTCGGAGTATCTCAAGTACCTCCTGGATCGGTATGTGGCAAGCACCCCAATTTTGGAGCCCAGACACGATGATGCCCCTAGACTTAGTGTAAGATGAAATGCTGACCCATGTGGAAGCGGTGCAAGTGGCTGAGATCTGAGAGATTTGGTGTAAAAGATGGGAAAAGCAGTCTGGAGCTCTTCAATAGAACTCTGTTTGCACTGACCTGGGGGTAAGAAATGAGTACAGCTTGAAAATTTCTGGAATTGCACCAAGTTCAGAGGATAAGTCTTTGCCTGACAAGTCTCCTTTTTAAAATGTTGATTTTGCCTTTCTTTCACCTAAAAATCCCAAATCCCCAGTGTCCCAGTGATGCCCCTAGAAGTGGGGTCATTGCATGCTGACCATCTCTGCTTTCTGCAGCACTGCACTTGGCAGGCAGGTTATCACACGTTAACTCTGATAATCAGAGAACAGGAACCATACTGTAGAAACTAGTTCTTTATGTTTTATTGCTGTATGTTGCAATCTTTTTTTCTTCTGCCAAAGATTACATGAAGAAGAAAAAACTGGAAAGAGGATCTACCAGAAGCTCAAGGAATCCAGCTTGATGTCTCAAGCCATGGAGCATCATTACCTAAACAAGACATTGATCGAGAAGATGTTTGGGGGTAAAATGATGACAAAGATTCGTTGCTTGAAGTGTTTGAATGTCTCCTCCCGAGAAGAAGCCTTCACGGACCTGTCGTTGGCGTTCCCCCCGCCAGATAGGCCCATACACAGGCCAGGAAGCACCTCTGTTTTACCTGTGGAAGAAATCGGCCCTCAGCGTATTGAGCCCCCCAAAAACCCAAGCCAGCTAACAGGGTCTCCTTGGGTCCGGAGGAAGCCCCTTGTGTCTGGAGATCCCGCAGCCCAGCCGGTGCCGGTGGAAACACTGGGTTTTCAGGAGCCCAGAGAACCAGCACATCCCTTAAGCAACAGTGCTGTCGGTGTGGATACAACCAAAGATCCTGTCTTGGCTTTTGGGGAGCAGACGTGCGCTCCTAAGGACTCCCGATCCGTCCCGGATTTAATCAACTATTTTCTATCCCCAGAGAGATTGACAGCAGAGAACAAATACCACTGCGAGAAATGTGCTTCCCTGCAGGATGCTGAGAAGGTGGCAGAGCTGACGGAGGGCCCGCACTACCTCATCCTCACACTGCTGCGGTTCTCCTTTGACCCACAGACCATGAAAAGGAAGAAGATCCTGGACAATGTCTCCATCCCTGTGGTGCTCAAACTGCCCATCCTTGTCACCTCAGAGGAAACCGAGGATATCTGCCGAAATGGGAAGGACAGGGCTGACCTGGGCAGCACCTTTGTCTCCGTCGTGTACGATCTCTGCAGCGTGGTGGTGCATTCGGGCATCTCCTCTGAGAGTGGTCACTACTACTGCTACTCCAGAGAGTGCACTGATACCGTCCCCCACGCACAGCCCCAGGATGGGACACCAAAACCGGCTTCTGACAAGCAGTTGGACTTTGAAATCCAGTGGTACCTCTTCAATGACACCAGGGTTTCCTTCTCCTCCTTTGAATCAGTCAGCAACGTGACTTCTTTCTTCCCCAAGGACACTGCCTATGTGCTCTTCTACAGGCAGCGGCCAGGCAGGCCAAGCTCCCCACTGCACGAGGCTGTGGCAGAAGCCAGCCACCTTCACAACGAACCCTCCCTCAATAAGGACTTGATGGAAGCCATCTCCAAAGACAACATCCTCTACTTGCAGGTAGATCCCAGGTGTATACAGATTGCATTTTCTCATTGAGATTGGGTTTTGAGGTTGATGTATGCGATCAGTGAGACAGCCTACGCAAGGCTCAAGAGAATGACTCAGAGATGCCTGTCCTGGGCAACTCTGCGTCACGTTTTCTCCAAGTGTCCAGGTGTGGTGGGTGGACCATGGCTGCCAGTCAGGTGCCCACTCACCTGCTCTCTCACTCCCACTCCTTAGCAGGAGAAGGAAAATAAGATGACAAAGCTCACGTGGGTCAAGATAAGTATAGGGAGATGGCTCACTGTTTACCATCATGGGCAAAACAAACAGCTTGGGGAAGATAAATTTAATTTGTCGCCAATTAGTAAGAGTAGAATAATGAGAACTAAAAGTAAACTAAGAACACTTCCTCCCCATCCACCCTCTTCTACCTTCTTCCCTCCAAGCAGATCAGGGGAACATGGAATGGGGGCTGTGGTCAGTCCATAACGCTTTGTCTCTGATGCTCCTCCACGGTCATTCTCTGCCTCTGCTGCACCATGGGCTCCTCCATGGCTGCACATGGAGATCTACTCTGTGTGATGTCCATGGGCTGCAGGGGGACAGCCAGCACCACCACGGGCCTCTCCTGGGCTGTGAGGAATTTCTGCTTTGTGCGTGGAGCACCTCCTGCCCTCCTTCTGCTCTGACCTGGGTGGCTGCAGGGCAGCTTCTCTCTCATTTCTCCTTCCCAGAAGTTTCACAGCATTTTTTACCTGGCTCCCTCCTCTCCCAAGGTGGCTGTCATAGGGCTGGTTTTGGATCACCCATGTGGCTGGAGAGATACGACACTTTGATGCATCTCTCCTACCAAGTTCTAGAGATGAGTACATGGCTTAGCAACCCCACTTTAGTTTTGAGAAAACTCCCGGGGGCAAATGGGACACCTCAGGGATGGAGGGAGCAGTTCCCCAGGGTCATTTCAGTGCAAATAACAGCAATATACTTCTGTAATTTCTCCTACAGGAGCAGGAAAAAGAGGCGAGGAACAGAGCTGCCTACATTTCCACCTTGCCAAAATCACCGCTGTGGTGGAGAGACTTTGAGAGGGACAAGGACGATGACAGCTCGTCAGGAGGATGCAGTCCTGCAGCGGGTGGAGGTGGATCTGGCTCCTTTCATGGACTCGTCTTCTAGTGACCAGTATCTAGCAGATAACGCGTGTCCACGGGGCTGACCTGAAGCCAGAGGGTCTTTCTCACCTCGGTGACAGTGAGAAACTCAGAGGAGGATCTGGGGAACAATGCAATGGAAAAAGACTCAGGGGCTGATTTGGAGACTATTGTTGGCACCTGGAGGGTCCTACTGCTTCCTATGCACTTAACGCCTTAAATTAACCCCTGCAGCTAAGCGCCTGCGGAGACAAGTGTCCGCCAACAGCTTGGAGAAGTGCCCTTCTGCTTCAGCGTAGCATTGTCTTGCCTGCTGCCACCAGCCTGGGGAGGGGATGGGGATAGGGGTGAGGATGGACCCATCAATGTCCAGGGGATGGAGATCACTCACACGCATCCCATCTGCAGTCCTTCCTGTGACACTGAGTTCTGGGGGACCTTTCCTGGGTTGTTTTATTTTAATGTGCTTTTGCGAGCTCACCTTGACGTGCATCTAACGGTGGGAAGAGGCTGAAAAAGGCCCAGCAGCCAACACTGCAATGCCAATATGCCAAGGTGGTGAGCCTGCAAGCTTGCTTGGTGGCAGTGAGCAGCAGCAGGTCGACCTGGACGATGCTGAGGGTCACAAACTGCCCCCAGCTACGAGAGACTGAGCAGCTGGTTGGTTCTTTGGGGCCCCACTGAGCCCTTCTTGTGTCACTGGTGACCTCTGGATGCTGTGAGTGTACATGGCAGACCCAGCTGTTTGTCCAGATGTGTCTTTAGGACTTGGTCTCTCTGCTGTTTCCTGATTTCTGGGCCAGATCTGCCAGGCTTGAAAACCAGGCTTTCCTTTGGGATGCCTTGAGCTAAGACCCCTAAACCCACTAGCTGTTTCTTAAAATACTGATATGCTAGGAAAGCAACCCAAGCAGATAGCCTGTATGCACCCAAAATAAGTACATAGTATGTAACCCAATGCTTTATATAAATCAGTCATGGAACGGGGGCTGATTTTGGTGGCAGGAGACACCACGAGCCCTGGGCAGTGTGTCTATAGGATCGTAGCTCCGTCCCACAATGTCCCCTGCCCACTGTCCCAACCTGCTTCTTACTTGCGTTTCTAGAAAAGGTTTCTTTAGCTCAAGTGGCAGAAATTTGTGCCTTTGGTTCTGTGTGCGGGGCCTAATCTTGACTGTGGGGTTTCAGGGGGAACACTGTGTTGCTGTGGAGGAGAAGACAAAGCACAGACATTGCTACGGGGGTTGTAAGTAAAGGATCAAATCTCTTGGTGTATACTCTCATATATTCTTTTATTTTCTTTCCTACATATAAATAAAGGAAATTAATTCAATATAGAGGCTTAGTGAGCAATACTCATTGCTGTTGGGTTGATGGGGACAAAAGGATGGGAGAAGCTGATGGGAGAGCAGCACCCGGCCTTGTGTGCTCAGGAAAATCACACGGAGTACGGATGGATTCACCATGGTTAGTCGTGCCTGCCAAACTTGGTGGTCTTTTATGATGGAGATACGGCATCAATGGATAAAAGAAGAGCAGCTGACATCATCTACCTGGACTTGTGCAAAGCATTTGAATTGTCCCACATGACATCCTGGTCACCAAATTGGAGAACAATGGATTTGATGGATGGAGCACTCGCTGGATAAGGAACTGGCTGGATGGTCGCACTCAGAGAGTTGCAGTCAACACCTCAATGTCCAAGTGGAGTCTGGTGACGAGTGGCATTCCTCAGGGATCAGTGTTGGGACCAGAGTTGTTTAACATCTTTGTAGACGACGTGGGCAGTGGGATCGAGTGCACCCTCAGCAAGTTTGCAGATGTGTCAATGGTTTACAGGCAGGTTCAGCCCGGTTCTGTGACTAATGGGGCAGGGGAACCCATGGACCCACGCCCCGGGAGAAAGGAAAGGGTAGAGAGATGGGCCTAAAAGCAAAACAGCAGCAACAATCTGAGGAGAAACAAACTAATTTACTAAATAAGATATCGGAATGCAAAATCACACAATATAATACAATACAATTACAATTTAAGCTAATAAATAAAATGAGAGAGAGTGTCCAAAAACCAAAAGGCCTTACTCTAATGCTGGCGGTGAGACAGCTAGGGAGAGAGACGCTGCCAGGACGAGCAGAAGGGGAACAGAGAGCAAAAAAGGGGACGTCTCGTGATATGTGAACAATTTTTATCTTTCCCTCTGAACGGAAAACGGTAACAAAACAGCGAGCAGTCCTTTGGGAAATGTAGTTGCTCTTCTCTTCTGAGAGCCAGGTAGCCAGAACTATCCACGATCCACGGAACTGGAGCACTAACTTTAACTCCCAGTGCACTACATGATGTTATGATGTGGAATACCGATAACCAAAAATCATAAAACCATGACATGTTGATAAATATCTAAGGTGTAGGAGGCAAAGAGGCAAGGCCAGACTCTTTTCAGTGGTGCGTGGTGATAGGACAAGGGGAAATGGCCACAAACTGAAGCACGGGAAGTTCCGCACTAAGAACTTCTTCACAGTGAGGGTGACAGAGCACTGGAACAGGCTGCCCACAGAGGCTGTGGAGTCTCCTTCTCTGGAGACGTTCAAGACCCGCATGGACGTTGAGCTGTGCAACCTGGTCTAGGGAGCCTGCTTTGGCACATGGGTTGGACTTGATGATCTCCAGAGGTCCCTTCCAGCCCCTACAATTCTGTGATTCCCAGTGTGCCTTGGCCACAAGGTACTGGCCTTCTATGATAGTGTTACTGCATCAGTGGACAGGGGAAGAGCCAGTGATGTCATCCATCTGGACTTCAGTGAGGGTTTTGACACGATACCCCACAACATCCTTCTGTCCAAATTGGATAGATATACATTTGATGGGTGAACTGTTCAGTGGACGAGGAATTGGCTGCAGGATCAAGTCCAGAGATGGTGGTCAATGGCTCAATGCCTGGATGGAGTTTGGCAACGAGTGCCTACTGCTCACCTGCAGTACTGCATCCAGATGTGGAGTCCTCAGTACAGGAGAGACATGGAGCTGCTGGAATGCATGCAGAGGAGGGCCACAAAAATGATCCAAGGGATGGAACACTTCTCCTACGAGGACAGGCTGAGAGAACTGGGGCTGTGCAGCCTGGAGAAGAGAAGGCTGCAAGGTGACCTGAGAGTGGCCTTTCAATATCTAAAGGGGAGCTACAGGCGAGGTGGGGACAGACTCTTGAGCAGGGTCTGTGATGACAGAACAAAGGGAAATGGTTTCAAGCTCAAAGAGGGTGGATTCAGGTTAGAAATAACAAAATAGACTTTTACAGTGAGGGCTGGGGAAAAGGAGGCACTCATGACTGTGATGTACTGAAGTGTTCCCCTGAAGCAGACATAGACACAATTGGAATTCACTTTATCAACCAGAAACATCTGCATAGGTTTCTTGTATCACAAAAATCCCTGGCTTCGTCCTCATGTCCGTCACTTTGCAGAGTGGACATGCGAAGCTGCGGGAAATACTTGGTGACATGACCTGAAGAATGTTTTGAAAGCTTCAAAGTGCTGCATAATTTAAACTGATCCAGTTTCCTCCTTTCACCCCCCTCCATAGCCGTGCTGGCAGTCAGCAATGAGAGACGTTGTTTTATTACCATTCTTTTATTTTCTTGTTGCTTTTCCCCTGCATATACAGTACTTAAAAACGAGATCACTTTCACATCAGTCATGTACCATGTTTATTAACAGCAAAAAAAAAGGAATTATCTAGGTTTCACTCAAGACCAATTTACAGGATAAATAATTGTTTCCAATTACTTAAAAAACAACAACAAACTGCAAAGAATAAATTAATTAACTTAAGTGATTAGCTGTCCACAGTGATTTGAAAACTTCATAACCATTCCAACAGCGACACCACAAGAAGACATGTACTGTACAGTTTGCCACAGATTACTCTTGTCTTTCCTTCTACAAATTGAAAAAAAATTCTCCGCTTTCAGAACAGTCATAGGCTTTGAAATACACAACATCTCCCTGCTTCAAAGCCAGGGCTTTGACTCGCCCTTGCAGCAGGTTAAGATACAAATGGCAAAAACTATCCTACTTTGGCTGGGTCCATTCCCACCCAATGATGCCCCAAGTCAGCGGGGACTGTTGACTTCGCCAAGAGCTGAGAGGGACATCACTAACTCTAAAGGTTTGTCCTAGCCCTATGGGATTCATCCACATGTTTCCCTTGGAGCCCTTCTCCTCTTCATGATGCTTTCAGCCACTGTGTCCTAAGGCCTCCCAAATTAAATGTGGTATTTTTGGGGACCGTGAGGCAGCAAAACACCAAAGCTGTGCAAATGTTTTTTCCCCCATCCCCTCACTCAGGAGAAAGCCCTGACAAGTGTTGTTTTTTTTTTTTTCCCCATGTTGGTAATTGTACATGAGGTCCTCAGTGTGTTTTGCAGAGCAATGTCATGTGTGATGCTGGACAAGGCAATTGCGATGTCAACTAATTGAACCTCACCATGCACCTGTGAGGTGGGGGAAATAAGTACTAAGAATCTTTATTATACAGGCTAGAAGTGGGAGTTAGAGAGCTTAAATGAGCCTCCTGGGCCCACCTGAAGATAAAATGTGGTGTCACCTGAAGGACGACAAAAAAAGGATGGTTGTGGCAAACCTCTCCCTTAGAGTCAATCCACTGGCCTACAAATGCACCTGTTATCCTTGAAATAGTTGGCATTGAAAATTAAGAGCCTGCTGACTGCAAGCAAGCCCATCAGGAAGCAATTTTAGGACAAGAGATGGAGCCACAGGGCCCAGCTTCTGCTCCAGAACATGCTGAAATTTGGGCACAGTGAGTTGAGGAAGGCTCATTGTAGGTTGGCTGGTGACACCTTGCTGTGTATCGGCTCTTCTCCAAGAGAAACCAGTGATGCAGGGGCCTGATTAACAGCATGTCTCAAGGAGCTCTGAGCAAGGATCGGACACAAAGGACAAGCGGACAGAGGGATAGACTGCTTCAGGCTGTGGAGAACTCATGACATAAGTGTGCACATCTCTGCCTCTGCCTTGTGATTTGATGCTGGACTGGTCTCAGATTTACTTGGCTCTTTGGTAGCCATGCATGTCCTTTGGCTCCACACCTGACTGGCATTAGGCTCTGTTTTTTGCCCTTCCCATTGCAAATAGGGCTTTTCTGTAGGCACAGCCCAGCTGCACTGGTCTCATACTGACAGTGTTCCTCCAGTATGAAGCACAGTGGAGCTATCAACTTTTACACAGAAAAGCAATGTCATCAGGTGGGAAAATGTCAATGCAATACAAATACGACTTAAGAAAAACACCCACTTATTCCTTTCCCAGGCTAAGGAGATCAGCCAGGACCTGTGGAGTTATTTCACAGAATCACAGAATCAGAATCACAGTTGGTGCTGGAGGAACCTCTGGGTACCTCTGGCCCAGCCCTACCCCAGCAGGGATGCCCAGAAAAGGGTGCCCAGCCCCACATCCAAGGGCTTCTGGAGATCCCTAAGCAGGAGAGCCAAACCCCTCTGTGGGTCCCTGTGTCAGTGCTCAGTTTATCTAAACATCTTCCCATCAAAGCCCATGTGGTGGTTTAAGCGTGGCAGGCATTTAAGCACCACACAGCTGCTCACTCACTCCCTCTGCAGTGGGAAGGAGGAAGAAAATTGAAAGGGCAAAAGTCAGAAACTTGTTGAGTGAGAGAAAGATATTTGAACAAGTTTTTTTTTTAAAAAGGATGAAAAGGAAAGAAAATTTGCATGATGCAATTGCTCACTGTCAGCTGACCAATGCCCAGCTGCTCCCTGAGCAATGGCAGCCCTGGAAAATTCAAATTTCCCCCCAAGCTTTATTGCTGAGCATGACATCGTATGGTATGGAATATCCCTTTGGCCACCCTGGGCCAGTTGTCCCAGCTGTGTCCCCTCCCACCTTCTTGTACACCTCCAGCTCCTCACTGGCAAGGCAGCACAAGAGGCTGAAAAGTCCTCCTTGGCTCTCAGCAAGCATTGCTCTGCAACAACTGATAACAACATCAGTGTGTTATCAACACTGTTTTCATCACAAATCAGGAACAGAGCACCGTTCAAGGTACTATGAGAAAAAAACAAAACTCTATCCCAGCCAATGAGCCATGCTCAAATGGAGTCAATGGAGCCAATTCTTCCCTGTACACTCAAGGCAGTGGGACCCTGGGATGCAGGGATGCAGGTGAGGCTCCAGAGGGTCAATGTCAATGTCAAATCTATGGGTTCAAGCTGTTTTCCAGTGGCTCAGACTATGTGTCCATATTCTAGATAACTTGGCCTGATCTAGTCAGCCCTATCCCAGGCACAAGGGATGGCCCCAGTGTGGGTTAGGCCACTTCACCAGGGTATATGACCTTAGGGATTGAGCTGTGCCTTGTCACTTCATGCCCAAAGAAGAGGTCCTGGCCCTGTTCAGAATGCTAAAGGCATTTAGGTATTTTTCCCCTTCCCTCATGTGTAGGAGCCTCTGCTCCAGCAGTAGGGTCTCGGTAAATCAAGGGGAAGGGATATCTCCAGTTCCACTCCCTGCTCTAAGCAGGGTCAGCTGTGAGGTCCAACCCATTTGCTCAGGGCTTGACCCATTCTGGTTCTGATAACCCTCAAGGACAGAGACAGTACAACCTCTCTTGGGACACGCTGTGAAGCCATGGCACTGCTTCCCAATGATTAAACCAAAGGATCCCCAGAACCAGGTGTCCACCAACACAGCTGGGTCCCCACCACCTTTTTTATTGTGATTCTGATTGGGATTCCTGAATGTTGGGCAGGATTACTTCCTCAAGTGCCCTGGATAAGTCCCGAGAGTGGTGGGAGCTCCCCTCCCCCTAGCACATGGCTTTCACTGAGAAAAACTCTTCACAACCCACAAATCTCTGCTGATCTGAGTTGAGACTCATGCCGAAGGAGGTTTTGGAGACCAAGACTCAAATCTTGCTGGCAAACACCCCTACCTTCTCTCCTCCCAACCCATATACAACCCTCTCCAGTGGCTGGTGGCCCTGGCTCCAAACTCATCCCAGTTACCTCCCAGTCAACCCAAGCCTTGGCCACCTTCTGGTGCCAGCTCCAGATGCAGCCCCATCTGCCAGTCAGTCAGCTTTCTCCCAGCACAATCTGCACACACACATATTTTCTTTCTCATATTTGAGACTAGATCTCATCCTGGCATCCATTTGGAGATGGAAATTTATTTCTCACCAAACACTCAAATGTCAAGTCAGAGCAAATCAGTTCCAAGACAACTCATATATCTCACGAGACAGAGGGGCTGTGAACAGCAGTTGCAAACTCACAAAAAGGGATGCACATTTTTGGAAATTTGTGCTCCTAAACCCACCAATGTAGTAGATTTAAAGCTTGGGGAGAGCATTCTGACATGGCCTTGATACTCTGTAAAACTAAATACCAAGGTCACGATGCGTGTCCTACAGTCAACCCTCCTCCATGAGCACACACACGTACAAAAGCACATCCCTTGTCATAAATGAGACCGTGTAGCTGAAGAGGAGGCTCCAACGTAAGGACTCAAGTCAGGTCTTTTGCCTGCAATTAAAATGAATAATTAGCAGTGTTCTCAGCTTCCTAAAATACCTATTTCTAACAAAAGAATCTGTCATACTTGAGCATCCAAGTATAGAGTGGATGTGATAAACTCAGCGCCTTTGGGACAAAGTTCATAGAATCACAGAATCATAGAATGGCCTGGGTTGAAAAGGACCTCAAAGATCATCTAGTTTCAACCCCCCTGCTGAGTGCAGGGTCACCAACCACTAGACCAGGCTGCCCAGAGCCACGTCCAGCCTGGCCTTGAATGCCTTCAGGGATGGGGCATCCACAGCCTCCTTGGCCAACCTGTTCCTGTGCCTCACCACCCTCGGAGTGAAAAACTTCCTCCTAATATCTAACCTAAATCTCCCCTGTCTCAGTTTAAAACCATTCCCCTTGTCCTATTGCTATCCACCCTCGCGAACAATTGTATCCCCTCCTGTTTATATGCTCCCTTCAAGTATTGGAAGGCCACAATGAGGTCTCCCTGGAGTCTTCTCTTCTCCAAACTAAACAAGCCCAGTTCCCTCAACCTTTCTTCACAGGAGAGGTGCTCCAGCCCTCTGATTATCTTGGTGGCCCTCCTCTGAACTCGTTCCAAGAGCTCTGTGTCCTTCTTGTACTGAGGGCCCCAGGCCTGGTCGCAGTACTCCAGATGGGGCCTCACAAGAGCTGAGTAGAGGGGGAGAATCACCTCCCTCTCTCTGCTGGCCACTCCTCTTTCAGTGCAGCCCAGAACATAGTTGGCCTTCCGGGCTGCCAGCCCACACTGCTGGCTCATGCCTAGCTGCTTGTCCACCAGGACCCCCAAGTCCCTCTCTGCAGGGCTGCTCTCGAGGAGTTCTTCCCCGAGTTTGTATAAATACCTGGGATTGCCCCGGCCGAAGTGCAGCACCTTGCATTTGGCCTTGTTGAACCTTATTAGGTTAGGATGTTGAAGAGCACTGGTCCCCAGACTGAGCCTTGGGGGACACCACTTGTGACCGGCCTCCTCGCTGACATAGAACCATTGATCACAACCCTTTAGCTGCAACCAGCAACCAGTTCTTTATCCACCGAACAGTCCATCCTTCATATCCATACCTCTCCAATTTAGAAGGAAGGGTGTGGTGAGCGACCCTGTCAAAGGTTTTGGAGAAGTCCAGGTAGATTACATCCATCGCCCTTCTCCCATCCACCAATGCTGTCACTCCATCATAGAAGGTCACCAGATTGGTCAGGCAAGATCTACCCTTGGTGAAGCCATGCTGGCTGTCTCGGATCACCTCCTTGTCACGCATGTGCCTTGACATGTCTTCTAGGAGGATCTGCTCTGTTCTTGGCAGTCCGTGTAATTAAACCAGCTGCTTTTCAGTACAGTTTAAGACTAAATACTGCACAAACATTAATCATCAGGGACTGCTGCAATCAGCTCAGTAACATGCAGGATTGACGATTTCTACCGCAGCGATTGATTGCATAGGGGCTGGTACAGCCACGTCTATACAGCAATGCATGGATGGAGTCAAGGAGTTGCTGCTTAGTATGGAGGAGCCACTTTGCAGGAAAAAAATGCCCATTTGTGGGATGTGGAGAAAAAGGACTATTTTCTCCAGTACTATTTAGTACTGATTAGGCTTTCCTAATCTTACCACCTTGGATTAAACATGGGAGTGGGCACTAGATGCCCCTAGTCCCAGTGCAGAATTGCATCCCCATCCTGGTTTGCTTCTCAAACAACGGCACTATCAGAAGAAAGATTTGCTGAGCTCCCCATCTCCCAGCCTCACATGAGGTAGAGGACACACATTTCTGACCATGCTCCAAACAACTGGATATGTATCTAATGCGCTGGGCCAGAAAAGTGAAGAAAAGGATCTGAACATAAATTACAACTTGATTTTTTCATGCTTTTGGCCTGGCTCAAGATTTTTTTTTGCCTGAAGCTGGCTCGGTTTCATCTCAAGCATAATTGCACTGGGAGAGACCCCAAGCAACACGAAGGGCTATTTCTAAAGTTTCTGCTGCAACCCACCCAGAGATGGCTGCATTTTAGGAGGCAAATAGCATGATTTCGGCAGGGAAATTTATTCAGTGTACACCATAACCTCTCCTCCCCAACCTGATCTTCCTTTGTATATAGCACGTTGGAGGACGAAATAGGAAAGCCAAATTCTTTGCCTTTCAGCACGGACTGTGCAGAGCTTGTTTCCAGCTAGGTCAGTGTACACCAGATCCATGGGATTGGCTTTTCCTTCATGTCTTCGGCACCTGTGGGATGCCAAGACCAGAAGATCTCTCCACATCCTCTTAATGAGCTCACCGAGTTTCATGGGATTCTTTACAGTGACTTCAGCAGGCTCTGGACCAGACCCAACGTTTTGTTTCCCCTGAGAAGTGGTGATGAAAAGGGCTATAGAAAGATGAAGCACTGCACTCTGCTCTTCATTTCATTATCTCACAATGCAAGCGTGCAAGTTCTCAATGAGAGGCACAGGCCCTGGTCTTCACAAAGCATCTGGCTGTGCTAAATCTTCCCCTTTGGGTCTTCTCTCATCTCTCTCCTAGATGATTATTATTTTTACCATAAGCATGAGGATATTTGCTCCATTATTCTTGTAAAAGGCCAACACTGCAATGTCTTAAAAGGGTCATCAGAGCTTTTCCCTTAATATCCTCCCATTTCATGGCAGGGCAGAGCAAAATATAAACTGGTGTTGGAAACTGGAGACTTATTTTACAAGGCAGAGCTCAGCCTTTAAAGGTCTGGCATCCTATACCCATGTGAGATGCATCTGGCTCTTTCCAAACTCAGGCCAAGATTAAACAAATGTGTTAACACTTAATGCATCAATAATTAATACAAATGATTGCTTTTCTTGGTGGTGGTTGTGGGAAGTAGAGCCCTTGGCGCTGAGAGGGGTTCATCTTGAAGAAAGAATAACTCAAGCTGTTTAGCAAATATTATTACCTAATCCTTCTAACGTGCCTTTTGTTTAGCTCTCGGTTTGCGGTTGGCCTGTATATCTGTGTCAGTGCTTGCTGTCTGGCGATCAGGCAGCTCCATGGCAATCATTAGTTCTTCCTGTTTTCATGAGCTCATGAGTTATTATCTCTGCAATAAGCTGCCTCTTCCTTCTCTACTCTCTGCGTGCGGCAGCTGCTTGGGGAGCGATCCCAAAGCCTGGATGTCAAAGATGCAGAAGGGGGAACGGCAGCTTCCCATCCATTATCAGAACCTGGGGTTGTTACCATCACAAAGTCCTGTTTCTATCAAAGAGGTATCACCAAAGATGGGGAAAAATATTTAGACCAATCCTTTGTTTCCAGCACGGACCAGCTGTATGCTACGTTAAATTTAATACTGAAACATGCTGTCCTGACTCTTCTGACCAGCTTCTTTTCAAGCCTAAGGCCTCACCACTGACCAACATTTCAGTTATTCCACTCCTTTCCTCCAAGATACAGCCCACAAGAGCCCTTCACCCAAGTCTGACCTCTGAGGTGCAGCATCTGCCTTCTCCTGGTCCCCAACGTCTCCTCCTGCCCCCCACTTATCACTCAACCTCACATCAGCCCAGGTATACAGGGGCCCCAGAGCCTCTCTGAATGCCTCATACAGAGCTTCTCATGATGGCCAGGGGTAGGACTCATCTACTCTGGGCTTATTTTCATGCCAGAAAAGGTAGATTTTGGTTCCTAGTGCCACATTCACAGGCAATTGACTTCAGATAGGCTGAAATTCTACCATCCAAAGCCAACCTCACCAACCCACTGACTTTGAGAGGCAACCACAGAAGACATTCCATCACACCTGGATGTTCCTGCGTGCATGCAAGTGTCTGTGAGCACATGCTGGTGTATGTATGTATGTATGTATGGTGGGGCAAGTCTTGGACTGCAAAGCTAGCTCAACAAGGCTGTCTGAGTGGTCTTCACGCTCCTGACGGTTACAAATCACTACCAGAAACACAGACACTGTCCCACAATGAAAAAAACTATCAGAGGTTTTGACCACATCATTATTTACAAGAAATGGGATGATGAAAATAAAGTCAAAGAGGAATGGTCCTTGCTCATTTTTGGGATTGAGAGAAGGCAGAGAAGAGGGCAACCATAAGGAGGGGAGAACTGGTGCTGGGGAATGATGTCCTATGAGATGCTGCCAAACCTAGGTGACACGGTTTATGGGTATGGTATGGAAGAAGACAGGGAAAGAAGATATCAGCATATACAAGGTGGCTTTAATAACTGTAAGCAACAGACGTGTAGGGTGGAACCTGGTATTGCTACGTCAAAGTTCCTGGATGGTGTATTCAGCAGCTAAAGCACAAACCCAGCCACCAAACATAGTTAACCTTTATCACTGGCAAACAGTATCTGCCAAGTCTTCCCCTGAAATTAAGTTTCCTTTTGTCTTTAAAGATAAAAGTAATAAAGAACCCCTCCCCTCCACAGACAGCAGTCTTAGAGAAATCCAGCCCAAATGGAGCTGGAAGTCTGGTTTGGCCCCAAGCTGGGAGAACCCCTGGGACATTTGCCTGTTAGGTATCCGCCCTGTCGCTATTGCTTGGTGCTCTTGGTGGCCTCTGAGGACTGCCGCACATCAGTCCACTCCTGCATGGTGCTCTGCAGCGCCTGTGTCTTCTCCTTGTCCACTTGCACATAGTCAACCTTCTCGTCTGAGGCAACCGACGAGGTGGAGGGCTGTGGGGAGGAGAAAGACAGCCACCGGCTGGTTATCCATCAGCAGCAATCAACTCCCACCCTCCCTTATCGCTCATTAGCCTCCCTCTGACCTCCTGAAGGGTCTTGGGTGAAAGATTTTGGTCTGTTCTGCAGCTTTCTTGCGTGAGATCGCAGTGTGATGGGAAGGTTAAACCAGCACCCAGGTCTCTACCTTCTCACCAACTCTGGAGCATGAGTATTTGGTTGCAACTGTGTTCTCTGCCTGCTAATATTGCAAATCTAGTGTTGCATCTTGCTCATTTTCTTGTAAGATCTCAAGAATTCTTACAGATGCGCAGAAATGCACACATGTGGTGACTCTACTTATGGCTCTAGATAAGGCTCTAGAGTGACGATGTCTCCCCTGAGCCACCTCTTCTCCAGACTGAACCATCCCAGTTCCCTCAGCCACTCCCCATAAGACCCACAATGTGCTCCAGACCCCCCACAGCTCTGCTGCCCTTCTCTGGACATGCTTCACTCCTTGATGTCTTTCTTGCAGTGAGGAGCCCAAAACTGAACACAGTGCTCAAGTTTCTTGCATCCTGAAAAACTTTTTGCCTCTAAAAGTATTTCAGATGATCCCCAGCTGCTGCAGCCAGTTGGAGACAGGTGATGTTGTTAATTGTCTAATATCACCTTTCCAAGGTTGTATTTTATTTAAATTGGCAATATTCTCTTCATATTGGCACACAGCCTTGCTGGGGAGGTTGTGAAATTTCCACTGTCTGGGACTTTAAAGCCTCAGCTGTCAACTCAGGAGAGATCCTTCCCCTTGGATGTGGGGATGCCCCAAGGTCCTCACTTGTCCTATCGCCTATGATTCACTTTGTTTGATTCTCCTGTGTTTGAACTTAGGGAAAAGCCACCCACTTCTGGGTCTTTAGGAGCTTCCCTGATCACATTCCCAGTGGACATCTGGCAGAGGTACCCCATTCCTAACCGAGCTCTTTCTCACCATGCAATGACTTGATTGTGGAATCAAGAATCATAGGATCATTTGAAGGGACCTTTGAAAACCATCTGATTCAACTCCCCTGCAATGAACAGGGACACTCACAGGTCCATCAGGTGCTCACAGCCCCATCCAGCCTGACCTCGGGTGTCTGCAGGGACGGGGCACCACCACCTCCCTGGGCAACCTGTACCAGTGCCTCACCACCCTTATCATAAAAATTTTTTCCTTTTATCCAACCTAAATAAAGTTGATCAGCTCAGCTTTCAAACATCACTCCCACTTTATAAAACCAGTTTGTTCTTTCCCTGCCCAAACAGTGATCTTTAATAACTCCTGACTTGCAGGAGGTGGATACCCAACATTTTCTGTATTTATGCTTATTCATGCTTATGGTGATATTTCCAACAAAGCTGCAGATACGCAACAGAGTCTGATCTGGAATAAATACAGCAGCCCTACAAAAACAAACCCTTAAAAATGCATTGCTTTTAATCAGAAGTCTAGAAAATCCCCAGTACCTTTCTGTGTGGCCCTGGCGAGCTTGGCTGGAAGTCCAGGGCCAGATAATCCACACTACCCGAACTCTTTTTAGGTGCTGGGCTGTTGGTGCCACTAGGAACAGGAGAAGCAGAAATGGGGTTTTGCTAATGCAGGGAAGAGACAGGAGAGATAACGAGCATTAAAATGGGAAGAAATAATCATAATAATAAAGGAATTAATACAAATCTGGCAAAGAAATGCCACGGTGGTACTTTCAAAAGAGGTCCCAGCCCGAAGATGCTCTCTCATTGCTCACAGGAACCAGAACTGCAGAACTGCTGGGGACTGGGTTACGTATGTGGCCATAAATATAAATGTGTGCTGTGGATTTGTTGCATCATGGCAGTTCTGCTGCCCTGTGCTGGCTTTATTCATGTGCCAGACATCAGACATCAGCTCCAGCATTTCCTGGGAGCCACACCTCAGTGAACACAGTGCTGGGATCTCTGCTCAGCACAACTTTGCTATGCAGTGCACAGATCTCCTCAGCCCCCTCACTTACACAGCCTTAAAAATATGCTTCAAGTCAGCAGCTTTGTGGAGTGACAAAGCCCCTCCCTGTAAGCAGTGCCACTCCCTGCTGTGCTCTGATAGCCCCTGCATTCCGCACAAACATGACGTCAGTAGGGAAAAAAATCCTGAAAAAAAATGAGCTTAATTAGGAAAATATGCCCTCGATGTTTTTATCCCCTCTTAATTCCTTGCTAGGTAGGTAATGTATGTTCCTGCTCTCATATGGAGTTAAAACCCCAGTAGGATGTACCATATCAGGAACAAAAGCCACTCTTCCGTGCATGTGGGGGATTGTGCAAGGAAGCACACTACATCCATCATGATGCTATCGGAATCACTGTGGTGCTTCCATGTCATTAGCTAGGAATGCGTTTGCAGCACTGGGGAATGTACATGTCCTGCCAGGACCATATATCTGAGCTGGGGGCCCTTACCATCGCCACGTAGTTCTCCTCGCTGTCTCCTGAGTCAGTGCTGGTGATGCTCTGGGAGGAGACAGGTCGACAGTATTGCAAAGAGCCAGTGTTGAAGGTCTGGCTGTAAAGACAAGGTTTGACATGTTAACGATGGCTGGGGAGAGAAGGAAGAGAGCTGCACCTGATCATAGAATCATAGAATCATAGAATTAGCTAGGTTGGAAAAGACCTACAAGATCACCTAGTCCAACCATCCACCTACCACCGTGATCTCTTCCAGTGGTCACGGTGGGGGATAGAGAAGAGCTGGTGGTATTGGGGGTCTTCCAACCTGACCACCCCATGGGTCAACTAGACACTGGGCTTGATCTTCCTGTTTTTTTCTCCTTCTAGAAGTTTTTAAATAACACCTTGCTTACTATATCATAGAATCATCGAATCACAGAATCGTTTGAGTTGGAAGAGGCCATTAAAGGCCATCTAGACCAACTCCCCTGCAATGAACAGGGGAACAAGGACAACTACAGCTCCATCAGGTACTCAGAGCCCCACTCAGCCTGACCTTAGATGTCTCCAGGGACAGGGCATCCACCACCTCTCTGAGCATATCCATAACTCTCCTGCGATCAGCTCCATAAATCAGGCCCACAAACTGTTTCATTTCACGGGAAGTATTTCATTGGGGAAGACACAGAGCCAGCGTCCATGGAGGTCCCCATCAGGCTTCTCATCTCCAGCTCCTTTTCAGCTCCAGGCTTTGGTACCATGCAGGGCCCAATCTGAATTTTTTGCTGGACAAAAAATCTACAAGGCGTCGCCTTGTTTTCAATTGGCCAGATCTAATTATGGAGAATAACATAATGCAATCAGCATCTGGCATTGAAGCCTGTGTCTTAAAAAGCTATTTGTTGCTTTGCAGTAAAGGCAGGGTCATATGATTAACTGATAAGGGAAAAATCCATTAGCTCCTACGGGGTCAGGCATCTTGTCAGTCAAAGTCTGTGTGCTGTTTCCTGGTGCAGTGATTTCAGCACACAGCGCTCATGCCCTGCAGTCAGTCTCCACGCAATCCAATTTATTACAAGAGCCATAACAGCCAACCCTGGCTTCTTCCTTTCATTGGACAACATCAGACTGCGAATTAGCAGCAGAACTGGAGCTGCGCGAATCCTGTTATTTTTGGCTGGCAGACTTTGCTATGAAGTGCTTTGGTTTCATTTTGCAGACTTCCTCCAGGCTAGGCTTTGCTTTCAAGGCAATCAAAACACAACTGAATCAAACCCTGTGCGTCTCATCCTGCATTTTTAGACCAAAGCAGCATTTTTGGGGATGAGTTGGATACGAAATTGGTACCGTGCCCCTACTACAGTTGAGTTGGGGTCGCTCAGCCATGTCACAAGTCATGATGGGCTGCAGGTCTTGTGTCAGAGCACAGCTCTGTGGCGATGTCAGATCCCAAAATAGGAAATGTTTCCAAAGGATCTTAATTAGCTGCTCAGCCACATGCTGTGCTTTCACATGAAATCCTAACCTAAACCCATTAATCTTCCTGCCACTGGCTGTGATGTGGGGAATGCGGCTCTGGCTCTCCCAGCACTTGGATGGAGCTCACAAAGAATCCAAGAGAGAAGCTCCTCTTCTTCAACATCATCTGACCCAGGTCCAAAGTTTGGCCATGATGTGAGCAAGGAAATCCCCAAGCCCCAAATCAGCTGGTGTGGAAGGAGATTTTAGGAAAGAATTACTCTATAAATTCCCAATTCTAATCCTCTTCCCTGATAGCTTCTACTGATCCCTGACGGATGAAGATGTTGTGCAAGGTGGACTTTTAGCTTAATATAGCTGCTTGTATATTTTCAAGATGTGACCCAGCTCTGCAGCTACTGTTTCTAAAATCAACAAAGAAAATAATCAAGGTAGAAGAGATCACCCAGCTTCTGGGGAAATCTGAGAAAGGCATCATATCCAACCATTACTCACCTTGGCCTGGACCAGGATTTTGTCACCGGTGATTTGAAGGGAAGCTCATCGATGACAGTGTTGTTCCTCAGGTCCAGTGGCGATGGCTTTGCTGGGGTAAAAGCGTTTATTCAGATCACAACCAACATGAGAGAGGATAGTCTCCTAAAATTTACTTGTTGCTTCCCATTTCTCCCATTAGCCCTCCCTGCTGATGACAAATCAGAGATCTCTGCTGTTATTTACGCTGTGGACTTCTGACCCACAGCTCAGAGTTGGATGGATGGCCCCAAAAGGGGAATGTGTCTCATAAGGGAGCTCAGATGCCTCAGCAGAGCTGGAAAACACCAGCACTGATCAACTTCTGGCCAGAGCACTTGCCCAGAGAGATTCAAAAAGGAAATCTACAGAGTAACCTGAAAGCTTTCCTCATCATGGGTAGTTTATTATGTGGAAGAGAAGAATGCTGTGCTGCAGCCCCAGCCCTCATCTAGTGTGCTGATTAAGTTAAGTGCTGACATCCTAATGACGGAGCCCTCCTCCTTAGCTGTGACCAAAATTCCCTGAATGGGCTGAGCAAGGGTCAAGGTGGTGATATGGGTGTAGGCAAAGCCCTGAGGGAAGAGCTGCTGAGAACCAGTCAGTAGGAAACACTAGGGGAAAACTGAGTGATCTGAATATAATCATTGAATCATTAAGGTTAGAAACGATCTCTAAGATCGTCTAGTCCAACTGTCTGTCTACCATCAATACTGCCCACTAAACCATGTCCCTAAATGCCACATGTAAATGTTTCTCAAACACCTTCAGGGATGGTAACTCCACCACCACCCAGAGGTTTTGGGGTGGGATATGGGAAGAGGTGCCAGCAAAAGGGTTGTGCTTGCAACGTGCATCTCCTTTAAAGGCCCGGAAGGGTGTGAGATGGGTTTTTTGAGCTTCACTGCACCATAGTCCTCTTGAAAGAGGAATGGAATGGGGAAGGGGAAGATCTGAGGGTCTGACTGCGCTGCTGGCAGCAACTGAGACCTCACACAGGACTTGGTGGAGTGTGCACAAGAAGACAGATGTAGCCAGAAAGGTTCCTGGAAAGCTTTGCCCGCAAACACCCATTCTTACCTTTCCGGTCGGGTTTCAGGTTGCGGTTGACTGGTGGGGGCTGGATCTCACTCAGCCGCCTGTGGCACTGGGCCATGGCCCCTCCTTTATGCATGGGGAGGGTGGCTGAGGACAATCCCACCAGGTCGAAGTGATGCGGCCCAGGGCTCATGGGGATGTAGAGATTTTGGGCGTTGTCATTGGCTTTCTCAGTGTGGATCAGGGGTGAGGAACCGGGGTTCATGGGGACGTAGTTGTCCTCGGAGTCGGCGCTGTGGGAGCGGGCCACCACAGCCTTGGCCTGCTGTGGGACAAGCAGGAGCACATTGTGAGCACTCAGAGACCCTTCACTTCATCATCACCAAACACACCAGCCACCAGTGGGACCAGCCTTAACAACTCAGCACAGAGAGAATGAATAGCCTTTCTTCTCCTTGGCCATCAGTTTGCACTGAGGGCCTACCTCCCCTGCTTTCAAGATACTGCAACATTCCGAATTTAGGGAGAGGCTTGCATCACCCAGACATGCACCTCTTCTCATGATCAGAGTGATCTGCAGAAGCAAACAACCTGGAAAGTTATTTTTCCCTGGGCTTCGACCATGATTAAAACAAAATATGAAAGACTGCCCTAATGCAATTTCCAGCTCAGGAAGCTTTAGAAAGAGCACAGAAGAGGCTGCTCTGGCAGCGTGTCAAAATGCAGCTCAGCAGCATCCCTGGCTTTCAGGAAGAAGCCAAACTCCTGGTCACCATGGCTTAGGATCATAAAACCTTTCTGTGAGGTTCCACCTGAAGCCGACTTGTCTCTTAATCTGCAAAGGCCCAAACAGTGCTTACAGAGCGATGGCTGACCCAACGGCCGACTCACCAGGTAGGAGTTGTACCCGTCATTCATGGACTCCACCGACTGCACGGCGCTGCTGCCCCCGTGCTGGGGGTAGTCGTACGTCTCGCAGGAAGAAGCTGCAAGACAACCACAAATGTACGACGCATCCCAGCACAGCCGCTAATAGACTTGGCCCTGCAAGGCGATATCTATTCCTGCTGATCATGGCAAGAGACACTGGTATGATGACGTGACTTGAAGCCCATCCCAGATCC
This sequence comes from Numida meleagris, assembly GCF_002078875.1. NCBI lineage: Eukaryota > Metazoa > Chordata > Aves > Galliformes > Numididae > Numida > Numida meleagris. Next base: position 190,762,984 of record NC_034409.1, on the reverse strand, counting down.
TCTGAACCCCTGATGCACTCTTTCCCATTTACCATCTACAACACATCACCGTGCTGCCCGCACCTAACCTGGTTCTGTCAAAGCACTGCAAAATCCCAGGGGTGAAGATGTCAGGAAAGGTAGATCATGGTGACAAAACTGGGTTAAGGGAGAGCTTCGTTACAGCTCTGTTGACAGAAGTAAGGGCTGGCAGCTTCTGCTGAGGGGAGGGTGGGGTGAAGATGGGGTGCTAAGCACTGAAATACCTACTGTCTACCTATTGTTGAATGTGGCTCTGATCTCAGTCTAAATGTTGGTATTTAGGTAGAAGAAGATGAAAAAGGCATTTCAGGGAGCTGTGTGTATCATTTATAGCATATTTTCTTTCCAACTACCCCTTCTAAATCACTTTGCACTACCTCATCTGCTTGAGAACCAATAAAGATTACATGAACTGAGTTAGATTAGGAGATGCAGAGAGAAACTGCACTTTCCAAGACTCCTCTCTTTCCTGCAAGACGAGGACCAAAGTTCAGAAAGGGTACACTCATCCATTGCCCTCCCATGGCCAATGGGAAGGGCATCTCTTCCTCACTAGAGGTACTGGGTCTTGGAGATGTGAAAAACTACTCCCTGCCTGGTGAGCAAAATGAAGAGATACCTCCAGGCTGAAGTGTTGTTCTGATAGCCTTGGTTATGAACTGAACCACAAGCAAGCAAAAAATGGCAAGTCTTGACTGCATGGACAAGCAGGTTTGGGGTTTTAGTTCAAGGCACAACACCCTGCTGTGCAACTTGGGTTAGCAGAGCCCTGGGGTGCCTCTCTATGCCATGAGCCTATTGCATATCAAAAACAGGACCAGAACTTTGCCAGAGAAAGATTCTTTGTGTTCAGCTCCCCATACTGGCTTTTGTCAACATCTACCCTGGCTCTGCTGCAACTCAGCTGGACCTCCCTGTCTAAAGTTTCTAGATAAGAGAAAGCCAACCCCTGCTCCCAATCCCCAAATTCACCTCGGTGCAGCCTGCTGTTCTCCACCGCTGGCAGTGTGTTTCTCCGGGGAATGGTGGCTGCCATGGGGGCCAACCCTAAGCTTTCACTGGGTTGGGGTCGCTGGGGTGGGCTGCCCCACCGTGGCTCCATCTGCCCAGGTTTCGGTGGCCGTGGGGGTGGCATGGCGGGCGAGTCACTGGCGGCCACAGCCAGAGCATTGTGGTTCTTGTCCAGTGTAAATGTCCTGGGGATCTGGTAGACAGAGAGCGGGGTAGCGGGAACATCGTAGGAGTCCGTGGAGAGTTCCCCAAACTCCTTGCATAAGGCATTGCTGGGAGTCTTGTAGGTGTACACTTCCTCGTTATCCGTTTCGGAACTGGTGAGGCTCAACTTGGGGTGGGTGTAGGAACCGAAAGAGCGTGGGAGGTCATACGCGCTGTCCCTGAACTCCGAGTTGTGTCGGCTGGGTTTTGGCAGGCTGTAAAAGCCATGGAGCTGCCCACCCACCCCATTCACGCAGTGCCCGTTGCCTTGAGAGAGCTTCTGGACAGCCGTGTCACTGCGCATGAAGAAGGAGGACCTCGTGGCTTGGGAGAAGCTGGCGCTCCTGCAGAGGAAGGAGAGAAGGAGGCTGAGATGAGGGAGAGCTGGGGTGCACCGAGCTCTGCTCCCCCTCTTTATTACCCTCCAAAGCTGCACTGCCAAACCCATGGGGACAAGAGCATCTCTGACCTCTTCAAATGTGCCTGCCCATGACCCAATTTGTCCCAAAACAAGTTGGATATTAGGAAAAATTTCTTATTGGAAAGAGTGGTAATGCATTGGAACAGGCTGCAGACATGGTTAGTGGGCACAGTGGGGATGGGTCTGTGGTTGGACTTGATGTTATTTGTCTTTTCCAACCTTAATGATACTATGATTCTATGAAACTTCTTCAAGATGCCCAAGGACAACCTGTAACCTCAGTGTCTTCCCAGCAAAGCTGTGAGTGGGAGCTGCACACACACAGCTTCATGGCAGGGCTAAGGGCAGCAATGGGCTTTTACTTCAGATAGATAGAAACCACAATTTTTGCATTAGCTGACAATGACCCAAGACAATACTGCAGTGAGCCACCCCATCATCACCACCACCACGTGTTGCTCACCCACATCCAAGGAAGAAGGAACCTACCTACACTGTGTAAATTCATTTGAGATGGGCTGAAATAGTTCTTCCTGGGGATGTTTTCAAAGTATCTGGGCAACACCTATACCTTGTACTCTCACAGGCCAACAAAACCTCTGCTGGGAAAGGTGGAGCCCTCATGGGAGGGCTGGAGGGAAGAGTGCTCATTGCAAAGCTCTGATCAGGTCCCTTTGCTATACTCCTGCAGGAAGCAGCCTCTAAAACAAATGTGTTATAAGATCAGTGCGTCCTCAGGACCCTGTCATGCTGCTCAAGATGCATCTCCTATTCAGGGGTATTTGTTAATGAAACAGACAATTTCCTTCCATCGACACTCAGAGCTGTAGGAAGCCAGTGATGGACAGAGATGTGTTTTTCTTTTCCTTTCATTGTGGCTCTGTTTAATCACTTGGGTGGTTGTGGGGACACATGGACAGCAGGATGGGGATGCTGGAGCCCCACCCTGAAGCCCCACACAGAGTGCTGGAAGCTCCAAGGAGGTCAGTTACACTCTCAACAGCTTCCAGCTGGGAACTGGGGTGTGGAGCCTTGATTGCAGAGGGAGAGGAGTAATTCTTGGGGCTGAATTCAGATTTACATTCAGTTCCTTGGGGGGAGTAGGGCATCATGATCACTACGTCCCTGCCATGCTAATGATTTCTTGATTTGCCTTGAGTTCATGCCCAAGGATGAAGACCAAAAGCTGGGGAGACCGTGGTCCTCCAATGACTACTTGTTAGCTGCCACTCCTCCACTGAGTTCCTCTGAGCCCTCTGGCGAAGCACATTCCATCTCCCTCCTCTTGTTTCACCCCTCCTGCTGCTGCTGCCTCCCTCTTCCTACAGCGTGACTTCTCCCTCTTCCTCCCTCCAAGGGGACTTTTTGCAGAGGACCACAAGCCCCAGCAGACTGGCTTTCTGCACCCGCAATCCCCTTTTTATTTCCCATGTCTAATTGGCCACTGTGAATTCCGGAGTAAGGAACAAACACATCTGCATCAGTCATGGGCATCAGACCTTTGGACTTGGGTCACCTTTGGGCCATACATGGGTCAGGCTTTTTGAGACCATGTGAATCACAGAATCATTTGAGTTGGAAGGGACATTAAAGGTCATCTAGTCCAACTCCCCTGCAGTGCACAGGGACACTCACAGCTCCATCAGATACTCAGAGTCCCACCCAGCCTGACCTTGGATGTCTCCAGGGATGAGGCATCCACCACCTCTCTGGGCAACCTGTTCCAGTGTCTCACTACCCTTATGTTAAAAAAAACCTTTCATTCTTGAAGATCCAGCCTGAATCTTCACTGTTTTAGTTTGAAACCATTTCAATCACATGCTCCCAGCCAAAAAAAATTGCTCAAACAGCCCCATATAAACACCTCCCCATATTGTGAGTCCTTCCCTATCACTAAGGTGGCACAAAAGTGCAATGGTTACGAGGGAGTTTCCTGCTGCAAATCCCCGGCAAGTGTCAGCTTGGTGGGAAAAGCTGGGAGATGTCAGTTAGCATCACTCAAGTGGGGCTGATGCCGCACAGCGTGAAGGCTCTGCTTCCTGGAGCCAGCACGAGATGGCGCTCAGAAACAGGGCTTATTTGGGGAAAAAAGAAATGTGATGCTGTGATAACACCAACACATCCCCGCCGCCTTTGGAGTTCTGTCTGCCTGTGAGATGTTCGGTCCTTCCAGGCGAGGATTTGAAGTATCTCATGGGTTAATAACTCATCTTCCCTCACCAATTAGCTACTATTATCCTCATTTTATGGATGAGCAAAGTGAGAGCAGCAGAGCTGGGTGGGGGGATTCCCAGCAGTCCTGCAGCCTGCCCCATGCACTGGGCATTGATCGGGGTGATTATTTCAGGCCCAGTTTGTCTCTGCCCATCAAAGCATCAGTGTTTGTGCCCTCCTCCTCCTCACCCAGGCCGTGTCTGGGATCTCGGAGGGTGGCTTTGAGATATCCTTCCAGCTGGAGCATCAGAGGGCTTTTTATAAACACTGTTCCATTAACGCCATCTGAAGTTAATTTTCTGACCCCGTCTTTTTGTTGTTGTTGTTTTTGGTAGGGAAAGGCAGCTGCGGCAGGAAAACCCAGCGGAGGCGGCAGCTCGGGCTCTGCTCTCGCACCCCGCCAGCTGGGCTCTGGCTGCATCTCCTCCATCCTCCTCACTGCTCTCGCCAGCCAAAACTCCTCACGCCAAGAAAGCTCTTCGCTATTTAAGGCAACTATCTGTGTCTGGAGGTGGAGAGCAATGCAAAACCTGCCCATCCCTGGGCTGGGGGTTTTCTGGTTAAATGCAGAAAGCTGGGAAAGCCATAAGGTCACTGGTGGAATCTCCTGCTCCACAAGCAGACTGTTGCTCAGGGCTTTCTGCAACTGAGCTTTGCAAAACCTTAGGAAATCACCACAGGATTGAGATTGGAAGGGAACTCTGGGTGCATCTTGCCAACAGGACAAGAGAGAATGGCCTCAAGTTGTACCAGGGGAGGTTCAGGGTGGATATGAGGATGAATTTCTTCTCAGAAAGAGTGGTGAAGCATTGGAACAGGCTGCCTAGGGAGGTGGGGGGAGTCATCGTCCCTGGAGGTGTTTAAGGAAAGGATAGATGTTGTACTTAGGTACATGGGTTAGTGGGCAATACTGGTGGTAGGTGGATGGTTGGACTAGATGATCTTAGAGGTCTTTTCCAACCTTAACAATGTTATGATTCTATGATCTCATCCAACCCCTGCTCAAGCAGGGCCATCTCGTTGAGTTGCCCAATGCCAGCATTGCTTTGCCACAAGACTTGCTACAATACCTTGCATTTTCCGACTTTCTGCTCATACACTGGTGGAGGAAAAGGTAATCCTGGGGGGCACTGGCGGAGAGGGTGCTCTGGAGGTGGCCGGCGGGGGAGTCGAAGGTGAAGAGGGTGGGCTGGCTGGAGTGGGAGGGCGCAGAGGACTTGCGCTCGCGCAGCAGGTGGTGGTTGGCACCGCTGAGCTCCGCCGGCGAGGATCGCGGTGCATGGTTCATGGAGACGATGCTCCGCAGGGCATCTGCGTGGGGAGAAAACACAGCGGTGAGTGGGAACACTCGGCGATGCCACAGCTTGATTTTGCATGGATTCCCTTATTTAAATGCTGCTCCGATGTCTGTAGGGTCGGTGGGGTTTGCTTACAGCTCTAAGTGATGCAGCAGCGGGCTTCTGCACTTGGAGCAAAAGCAATTACAGGTACTAGGAAAATAAATATTTTATCACATTTTATTATATTTTATCATTTTATCTTATGTTATCATTTTTTATCATATCCTCAGCAGCTTGCAAGGATGTCTAGGGAATGCCAGGCAAGCTCATAAGGAAGAAAGTGCTTTAGCACCATAGTTTCTGCTGCTGCTCCTCCTTAGAGACCTCCTGTGGGAGGTTTTAGAGGCATGATTCAAGTCACCTCCATCCCTCTGTGTGAGGACATCACTGCTGTCCTTCTGCAGTGGGGTAAACTGAGGCATGGGGTGGGAATGTGAATGGAACCAGTGACAGCAGAGCTGGAAAATACTCCCATGTTCCCAAATTCTCTATTAATTCTGTGACTTTGGAAGAGTTTCTGACATTTTCTACCTATAAAACAGGATGTGCACCCAACTCCCAGTGCCCGCTCCCCTTGCTGAAGAAGAAATACATAAAAAAATATTAAACATGTTTCAATTGAGAATGTCCCAAAGGCCAGGAATAATCACCCAGCCACTCCAGCCCTCCTGGGAAACTCCAGGAATTTGAATCAGAAATGAATTTTTGCAGCCAAGCTGAAAACGTCATTAAAAAAGAAAACCCCCAAACGCATATGCTGCAGAATACTTTGGGAAAGTTGTTCCATCTCTGGCTGCAGAAGAGGCAGTGGTCTCCCCTCCACACATGCACTCCTGGTGTGTAAAACCCTCGTGTGGCGCTGAGGTCACCCATTCTATAGCTCTGATTCACATTTATTTGGTGCTGATGCAAAATGCAAACAAATCCCAGGCGCTAATGAAAAAAAGCCATCTTTCCTTGGGCAAACACTGATACAGGAACTGCTCCCACATTTTCTCTACCATTATTCAACTTCAGAACCCCTTCAGGGAATCAATGCAAGGACATGGAAGATTTTCCAGGTTTCTGATCCCCTTTTTCTCCATTCCTCCTCTCAAATCCTTGACCCTCTCCCCACGAAAAGTCTGTCGTAGCTCAGACAAGGAGCTGCAGTGCACGGGGTGATTTTTCACTGCCTTTTGAATTGCGTCAAGATGCCTCATCGATCTGTCTGCCACTTGCTCGCTGATGCTCCATTTTTTTTCCCGGCGATGCCGCAAACTTCACCCAACGCAGAAAAAGTACATTAATAAAAGCCAAAGAGCGTGGCTCGACTCTATTGTTTGGTTCGTGCTAAACAGAGGAAGGATCAATATGGAACACTGACATTAGTGGTGGGGGATGAGAGCTTAAAACTCCAATTCCTGTCTTCTTTGCATGGTCATTAGAGATTCCTCAGTGCTTTTCATGGGAGTAAGTGGTCGTCCTGGTGTCCTTGGACCAAACAGCACCTTCACCCTTATTAAATATTTATCCCATTGCAGTGCGGGCATATCTCCATTGGAAAGGGAGTCTTGAGAGATCCCCGAGTCTCAAATGCTAGCCCCATAACAAGTGTTCTGAAGTCACTCAACACAGTGGAGCCCACAGCCATGTTCCTATCCAAAACAGGGTGATTGAATCCAAAATGCCCCTTGGGCATGGCAGCACGGTCCTGCTGCCTTCTGAATCATGGCCGGGAATTGCTCATGACACTGGGCTTTGGCCAAGATGGTGTGAGGATGGAATGTTGGGGTCTTGTCCCCATCTAGGGACAACCATGAACTGTGACGAGTTGGGTCCCTGAGCAGCTGTCCAATGCTATCCCTGCAGGCTCTGCACTTCCCGTGCCACGGAAAAGCCTCAGCAAGCCGAAATTATAGAATCATAGAATTATAAAAGTTTGGAAAAGACCTCCAAGATCATCCAGTTCAACCGTCCACCTATCATCAATATTTCCCACTGAACCATTTCCCTCAGTACAACATCTAAGCATTTCTTGAACACCTCCAAGGATGGTGACTCCATCACCTCCGTTCCTGCACCTGACCACTCTTTCGGAGAAGAAATTTTCCTGATGTCCAACCTGAATATACACCCAGCACTGAGAAATTGCAGAGATTTTCTGGTGTTGTCACAACTCAAGGGTATGGTTGGGGCTGGACTGAGGAGATGGTCCCTGGCATCACTACGAGGGACAGCAAATCAAAATCACAAGACATGGAGTAACCCATCAAATCCTGCACCATGAGGTGGCTTTTCCAAAGAATCAGCTCAATTTGGGGAAATCAGAGAGAGCAGTGGATCCTAGAAGCAGGATTAATTACTTGGATGTTATCTCTATCACTCCAATGGTGTAAAATGAAACGGGAGATAAAGGGAAGCAAGCAAGCGGCAAAACCCAGTGAAAGCACCTCTGCTTCCCCAGGGGAAGTCGCTCTATTGATGGCTGCATTGATTTTCAAAATGAATTCCCAGCCCGCTTTCCACAGCGACCCGGAGCCCGAGAGCATCAACGAGAGTGAATCCAGGACTCACGTACTCCATTAGGGCTGTGAGATGAACTCTCTAATAGCAGGTGAGAGATGGATGGTTTCACTGGCCTGGGAGGGGACTGCAAGGGCTAGGAAGATAAATCCTGCTACTACAGAAGGGGACTGCTAAGATGGTTGGTTTTTTTTTTTTTTCTTCTTTTATGCATTTTTTTATCTTTTTTTTTACATTAAAGAAGAAAGGGCAGCTTGTGACTCCAGGTCGCACATTGATGGTGTGTCCTGCTCAGGGTAGGAAAGGAACAAAAAAGGAAATTAAGGTAGAAAAATAGGATTTGATGACTAGTGTGTGCTAAAGGTCAAGATATTTGTGCTCCTGTGCTTGGTCCATGCTCAGTACTTAGAGAACATCCATTCGGGTTGCACATCAGGAAAAATTTCTTCTCCAAAAGAGTGATGATGCAGTGGCACAGGCTGCCCAGGGAGGTGGTGGAGTCGCTGTCCCTGGAGGTGTTAAAGAACCACGGGGATGTGATACTCAGGGACACGGTTTAGTGGGCATGGTGGGGGTGGGTTGGAGTTGGACCTCGTGTATCTTAGAGGTCTTTTCCAGCCTTAATGATTCTATGATTCTATGATCCTCTGGCGGTCCCATCCGAATGCCTCTGGGCATCGGTCCCACCCACAGCATGACCAATGACACTCAACTCACTCTGGTCAGGACCCAAAAAGAGTGATGTTTCCCCATTCATTAACACCATCTGCCTCGGGGACAAGGATAAGCCCATGGCCCTCATTTATTTTGCAGTATGGATGAAACTTCCAAATCCCTTGGCTTTATGTTGATGTCTTGAGTTTATGTTTAGGGAATGCATCAAATAGAGCCAAGGAGGGATGAGATGCCGATCCAACTCCTATGGCCATTCCCTGGGGGGGCAGAGTTAAGGTTATGGAGTGGGGCCATGTGGGAAGTGTCATCTTAACCCCACGTTTCCTGGCCGGTGCTCCTCCAAGTTTGGGGAATTGGACTCTCACGGTCTGGAAGAAATGGTGTTGGACGGCCACGATGTAAATCATGACATCAGCAGCACAGCTTGCATGCAAAGTCCTTGGGCTCGTGCTACAGATGCTACACCTCTCCCTGCAAGAGGAGAGCCAGAAGCAAAACCTCATGATGCCAGGCACGTTTTTGTCAGCAGAAGGCTTGGTGCTCTCTGTCTGGGTTTAGATGTGCCTTTTTGGCCACACGTTGCAGGAAGGGGGAAGAAAATCCTCACTGGGATTCTGTCCCTGAAGGAAAAACACATGACTGCAAACACGGCCGGCAACAGCACTGAGTAGGCTGGGAGCCAGGAATTTTTTATGAACGTTTTCGATCCCCAAAAGCGCTGTTTTCCTCACTGCTGACAGCTCTGAATTCCCTTGCTTCCAGCACTCGGCTATTGCTATGTGTACATCTCTTTACACAATGTTCCTGGGCTTATCTGAGCGCAATAATTACTCGGGCTCTTTTAGAAATTGCTGCTCACAACGGCTTTTTTTTCTCACTGTGGCAGAGGCTGTGGCTGCAACTCCCTGTAACCCACGGACTGGAGCAGATGCAGTTGGGAAGATGATGGTTTTCGGCTGTAGCTCAGTTCTGTGCTTTCATTGATGGCTGCAGCAAGGTGCCAGGTGAGCTTTTTCATCCCCCCAGTTCCCTGTGATGCACACACCATGCTGGCCAGGGTGAATCATAGAATCACAGAATAGAATCGTAGAACCGTTTGAATTGAAAGGGGCCCTTAAAGGTCATCTAGTCCAACACCCCTTCTCAGTGCAAGTGCCCTTGCAAATAAGGGATCCCCTGAACTGCTTTGCAAAAAAAGCCAAAAAAATGCCTCACTGGGCAATGCTGTGCCATGCATCGGACTCTGAGCTCCATCATTTCAGCTGGGAATGGCGTTTCAGATGCACCATCCCCTCTGCAATGGGGGACTACAAACCCTCAGACCGTGCTGCTGACTTCTGGCCTGCTAAAACTTCAGGCTAAAGCTTTATTTTTAGGAAGGAATACAGAAATCAACTAGAAATAATCTCTAGGAAGGGCACAGAGACATGCACATTCACTGTTCGGAGCAGCTCCATCCTTTGTTAGCAAAAAAAAAACAGGGACAAAAACCCAAGGGGATCTGCGTGTGCCTCTGCTCTTGCTGCTAGTTCACCACTTGAAAAAAATAAAATATATGTTTAAAAAAAATATCAAAACAAGGACGCATGCTTCTCCTGGCAGGGACAGAGCAAACAGCACATCTGTTGATGAGTCACAGTGGCGGGCGCTGTGCTGCCAGGATGCTCCAGGATGCTGTGGTACCCAGGGAAGTCTTACTGCCCCAGATTTCAGAGTTGGATGGCATCTGGTAAAAGCCCTTGTCGGCCTGAGGATATGTAGAGAGTGTCATGCTAAAGATTTCCTCCAGCAAAAAAAAAACAAAACAAAAGAACCCCAAAATTGTGGAGATGTGGCACTGAGGGACATAGTCAGTGGGCATGGTGGGGTACGTTGGTGTTGGACTTAGGGATCTTTGGGGTCTTTTCCAACCTGAATGATTCTATGACTCCATGATTTGCTTTTGAGAAATCACGCAGGACAGACTGGCTAAAGAAAAGAGGAGCATCTCCAATTTACAGACAGGGATCTGCTGCACGGAGGGGCTAAGGGCACGGTTTCTTTTATTCAATTTTAGCCATCAAAGTGATTTTTAGCCCAGGCTGCTCCCCTTAGGCTTTCTCTACTGACAACGGTTCAAACCACCAATTAGCCAAGCATCCAATGCAGGACTGGAAGAATTACTGTAGCAAGAGGCGATGGGAGAGACTGTCAGTCAAACATCAGTGGAAATAAATAGCATCATCTCTGCCTGTTAAAGCCAGAGATCCGCTTGTATTTGCAAAAATCACCCAAAACTGGGGTAGATGCAGGTGCTTTCACCAGCCTTTGCCTTGCAGGGGCATGGGAACCAGGGGAAGTATCCCATTCCTGGTGAGGGAAAGAGAGGGAAAGGAGCCAAGTCAGATAATCCTGACCCCAAAGCATTACATATCTCAGCTATCAGAACAGAAATCAATTTGCTGAAGGACGAAGGGGCAGGAGGGAGAGAGGCTGTGACAAAAACAGTGATGTTTGTCGCTGAGAGCCCACAAAAAATTCCCCAGAACCCTGGGGAACACCCTTGGCAGCGCCGACCTGGCTCTGCATCGTATCAGCACACCCTGCATGCAACAGACACCCTTTAAAGAGCAAATCCTTTTGTGTCAATATTTGGAGGGCTCCCCACGCCGCGGTGTGCGGCTGTTTGTTTTTGGTAGAAGTGCTTTGGTGCTGGAGATAACAGCAGGAGAACGCGGGCGCCTTGCAGCTCTGATTTATGTGTGACCTTCAGCATCCCACCTGGGGCAGCCTTATCTGAGAGCCCCACTGCGGGACGATGACCTAAAGGCGGGGAGGAAGGAGAGCACCGGGCAGCAGCGTGGGATGGGGTTGGCTCCGTTCATTCCTCTGACCTTTCAGGAATCATCACCTCTGCCACTGCAAAAACAAGCTGACGCGGGATGAAAGAGAAAACAAGAAAAAAGGCTGAAATGGAGGGGAAAGGGCAAGGGTGCTCAGCTGTAGCTGCGTAACACACAAAGCAGTCTCAGGGGAGGCATCCCAGCATCATCAGCTGGCTGAGGATGGAGGCACCTCAAGGTCCCAGCCCTGCCCCAGCAGGGACACCCAGAGCAGGGTGCCCAGCACCACGTCCAGAGCTTCTGGAGCTCCCCCAGGAGCAGCCCCCAGCCCCTCTCTGCTCACTGCGCACAGCACTGCGGCCTGGTGTCCTGAGGGACCTTCTGGGCTCCGGGCTGTGCCCAAGGCCTCTGGGCCCCACTGATCACCTCCATCCATCTGCTGCTGCTTTGCCTGATACAGCCCAGGTCACTGTTACCCTTCTTAGCAGCGAGGGCACATTGCTGGGCTATGTTCCACGTAGTGCCCACCGGGACCCACAGGCCCGTTCCTGCAGAGCTGCCCCCAGTTGGGTGCCCCAGTTTGGTGCTGGGGCTGCTCCTCCCCAGGGGAAGGGCTCTGCACTGCTCCTTGTCAGACCCCAGTAGCGTTCCCTGCAGCCTGCTGAAAAAGGGCTGAGGCTTTCCAGTGTTGAACAAATCTCTTCATGCCCTGCCTATTGAGTAGAATGCAGATGACTTTCCTTGCTTGCACTTCTCACTTCCCAAGAATGGAAACCCGGCCCAATCCCAGCCAGGGCTTCCTCCAGCTGCCTAATGGCCCGCTTGAAATTTTATAGCCCTTTTTATGGAGACTGCAGCGCAGGTCTTTAATGCTCCAGGAGAGCAGAGAAAAACTTTTGTTACGAGGAAATGGGAACCTGCTTTACTTATGCATGATTTAGTGCCATTTCTATTCAAGGGAGCGTACGAGAGGCCCAAATATTTGCACTTTGTATTATAGAAGAACTGCCATTCCCGGCTCTTTAGAGAAGTAATTTATTTCTCTCTCTCCTTACCTTGGGGGAGAAACATTATAACTCCTGGTTTGCTGGGGAGTCAATAAAACAGCAGCGCTGTTAAGGATCTGCTTTGCGATCGCTGAGCAAAGCAGTGATGGGAAAGAAAGGGGATCCCCAAATTTCTCCTCTCTTTTCTTCCCTTGGTATCTTCACATCCATGAGTGGGACCAAAATGCAAGAGCTTGGCCCTATTTTTCTTTCCTGCAACAAGGACTAATGTTATCTTTGCTTCCCGGGTGGTATTTTTGGGTTAAAATGATGGACGCAGCACAGGCTGTAGGAGAGATGATGGGTATGGGGATGTGGAACAACCCCAGATTTCTTGCACGGCTTCAGGAGCTCCCAGCCAGGGAATGTCAGTCACATCAACTTCAAAAAGCCAAAAGAGGAGACCCCTGGAGTCATTCACCTGCACAGCTGCAACACAGCGTCCCTGAACCAGAGAGCGGGGTCAGTGTGAGCAAGGGGCACTTCATCCCTGAAAATAGATAGAGACTCAAAAATAACATAAATGTTTTCCTTTTTTTTTTTTTTTCTTGCTGGGAGTTCAGCTCTTGGTTACCCAGTTTCTCTCCCTGGAAGTCACTGTGGAAGACCCAGGACTCCCTTTCTCAGGGATGCTCTCAGTACAAGCATCTTTGCAGAGCTGGTGCGTGGCATTTTTCTCATTGAACAGCTACAAACTTACCCTGTACACACATCAGAACCACCCAAACAAGTCCTGAAGGCAAATCCATCCCTAAGATGAAATGGGAGTAAAACACAAAGAATAAAATCTCTGCACGTGCTGGGAGGACCGCACCTTGCACAATGCTAAGGGAACTCTGCAACACTGGTGCTCCAGCAAAAATCACATTGCTTAAAAGGGCATCCTGAATCCCTCTATCCATCCTTAATAATGAGAATCCAGCCCATTATGCAGTCAATTAATGCTCAGTGGAGGCAGAGAAAGAAAAGATCCCTTCTGGGGAGCGACTCTCATTGCCATCAGGTTATGAATGCCTGTGACCCCCAAAGCTTTATGCATGCAGAAATAGCGAGTTCAGTCACAGGGAAGATTCAGGACCAGATAAAACCTGCAGGTTTTTCCTTCCTTCTTCTTTTAATATGTAATGATGGCTAAAAGGACTTAGAATTTATTCCCTACACATCGCCATAATCAAATAATATGCTAATGCTATTAACATGGGACCTGGCATCGCAAATGACTTAGAATCATATTCTCCTTCAAAATACTAGAGTTTCATTTAAATCGGTCTCCACAGCAACTGGAAACAGAATGTCAGATGAAAATCTTCATGGCTGGGCACGGTGAGTGAGAATTTCACAGTGGAGCTTGTAGACATGAAGATGGCTTGGTCCAACCATGGCTGGTCGGCTTGTGCCCATCGTCCAGTTGATCTTACTGGTCTTTTCCAACCATAATGATTCTATGATCTGCCACCCAACCAGCTGGGATAATGAATGGTATGGGAAAGAAAACCTGCTTCTCCAGGAGGACCTCAAAGTGTGTTGATGGAAAAAGGGTGAGTAGACATGGAGTTTGTGTAGCCATGAAGACTGGGAAGACTTTCTTGGCCCTCCTTCCCCCTGATACCTTCTAAATGGCCCCAGGGAGATGTATTTGACAGGTGGTTTCATTCATGATAAATCAATTCTCATCTGTTAAATTCCAACCTGACTATTTGCAAATGGCCCAGGGCAATATAGCTCCTGGTCACGAGCCAGCCTCCTGTATTTTAAGGTAGCAGAAGCACAGTCCAGGAAGGTGTTCATTGCTGGCTTCCTTCCTTCATCTGCTCTGCTTACAAAGCTGCCCTCAATGAGCACTATCTCTCACCAGGACCTAGGATTGGGATAGTTCGCCACATCCTCCGGCCAGTGCTCACCACATTTCATCCTATTGAAAACACTCCCCAAATCAATTTGAAAATGAGCTAAGCTTTGCCCAGCCATGGCCGAAAAGCCACTGCATAGAAACCAGCTCATTTCCCATCAAAATGTTATCCCTGCTGCTCCACCTGTCTTCCCTGCACTTGTTTCACTCTGTGGTCACCATTATGTAAATGGTGGGATCCTCATTCTGGTTGGGGCTTTTTGGCATTCCCCTAACAAAATGAATATTAGCAACGTGGCCCACAAAAATGTCTTTGAAAGCAATGTCAGAAGCGTCTCACTTGAGGACGACCGAAAGTTCAGGCAATGAAAAGAAAACAGCCCCAACCAGTCTCCCGGCTCTGTTAGTAATTATCTGGGCTCCGGTGGGTGTTAAAACATCTGTACTGGTTTGGCAGGGACTGGGGAGCGGGGCTCGTGCCAAAGGCAAGTACTGGCGTGGGCTGAAAGCAGCGCAGCAATACATTAGAGGAGTATTCATGCTCAGAAGCACATGGCCAGGAGCCTCTCCTGCAAGTGCCTTTGGGTTAGGACCATCCCCATCCCTGTCCCCTTCGGGACCATCCCAAGCAGGAGTTTGAGTAGTTAGAGGAGTTGCAGGAGTGGCTGGATTACTGAATCCTGCTGCATTTAACGTCCCACTGGACTTTGATAACCATCACTTCATCTCTACGTTGTGCTCTTGCAATTCTTATTTCTGGGCATGAATGTTTCCACATGGACAATCTCATCTCCTGACTCAGGAGCAAAACATTCTGCAGTATCTCAGCACTGGAGCAATCCCATGGACTCTCCTTATTCAGCAGCTCCTCTCCCTCCTCTTATTCAAACACAGCTCACAAATTGCTGTGAGCCTGTCCCTAACACCTAGAAAAGCCAGATTACATTATCACCCCTATGGCTGTGACCGTCCTTGCACACACTGCAGATGGTACCAGCACCTGGACCCAAATCCTCATCCTCTTGCCCGGTGCATCTCCTGTGCTTCATGCTTGGCTTAGGGCCAGCTGAAAATGTTCTGACATCCTCCAGCTGGAACATGCCATCTCATCAAAACAGGAGCTTGACAAAGCATCATCTAAAGCCAGAAATTACAAGAAACCTGTAGAGAATATAGGTGAATTCTAAAGGAAGGGGAGAAGGTCACAGAGTTTTGATTCATACTTATCAGAGGGGATACCTCTTGACTGCTTTGACTGAAAACCATTGCTATGCACTTTCCAGATTACAGACTCTTAGAAAGGCTTGGATTGGAAAGGACCTTATAGATCATCCAGTTTCAACCCCTGCTGTGTGCAGGGTGAAAGCACAATTCTGAGTGAAACTCCTTTTTTTTTTTTTGAAAATCCATTTCAATTGAGAATGAAAATGCATGAATCAAAATAGACCCTGGAAACAGATGAAAATGAATTCAGGAGAAAAGGAACACACTGAATTTTTACCACTTCTGGTAAAAACCATGTTCTAAATTGGTGGCTGCTGAAGCAGATTTGGGTTAAATCCAGTACCTCGTGTCCGTCTTATCCCTACCACCACAGGTGATACACCATCCCTATCAGAGTCCTTCACCCATGAGATGAAATACGGCTTGGCAACAAATACGCAGTGCATTGGAACTGTTTTTGTCTACAGATGCTGGGAGGAACAAGCCATGATATAATGGATTTTGGCTGCAACCACAGGAATGCAGGAATTACTAGGAGCAGACCTGAGCAGGAGCCAGACTGCTCCAGCTTTCCACCTCCAAATTCTTCAGAGAAAGCTGAGAACTTCACAGCGATCAGTCATGCAGCAACGCACCTGCGGGATGAACTGATTTACACCTCACTTCATCATTCATAACCCTGATTAAAGCAAACACTTTAACTTATCTAATGTAACTGTGGACGTGCTTGCACTGATGGAAGTATTAATTCTTCAAGCCACTCCATCTGCAAAATGAACCCCTCTGTGGTGGTGGTGGTGGGTTGATGGTTGCACTAGATGATCTTAGTGGTCTTTCCGACCTTAATGATCTTATGACTCAGGTCTGTGAGCACAGAGCTGGGCTTCCCTTCAAGCAGCACTATGAAACACCCTCTAGCAGTCCATGTTCCCACTACCGAGACACATTGGTGGGTGTTTTACTGGAAGAAGCACTGTTTGTCCAGGGCTAGAACTCAGGAAGGACATCATGGACCTATCTGCACAGAAAGATGGGTGACAGACAGGGGATAGGATAGTCCTTCTGACACATCAAAGAAATTCAAAGCATTTGCATGCTCGTATTCTGAGTTCCTCTTGAAGGTAGTGGAAATGGTGGGACTGAGTTTCTGGAGCACCACAAAAGAGCCAGCAGGATGGCAAACCTTCAGAAGGAGTTAATGTTAGTGACAAAGAAAAGTAAAAGTAATAAACTTGTAAATGAATGAGCTTCAAGTCACAAAATCACAAACCATAGTACCCCATTCTTAGAGACATGGAATGAAGTTTGGGGATGAGTTAAAACAATTGGAGTCAAAGTATTGGGACTGAGATTAAAATAAAGTCTTCTCCATCAAGAATTGTTTTGAGATGAACCTCTAGAAGAGAGGAAGGTGGCACATGACCACGTTTTGACGCTAGCACTGATCACTGAACCAACCATCAGCTGGCAAGACTCCACGTGGATTGTATGGATTTCAAGTGGGTATTTGAAAGACTTCATCATGACTCATTTGAGAGCAATTTGAACTGTTATGTCAAGCCAGCAAAAATAATTACCATCATAAAGGCTCTACATCAAGGTTGAGCCTGTGCAAAGTATATGCAAGCTCGAGGGAACGGTTTGCACAGATCCCAGTGTCAGACAAGGTGGTGCTCGGAGGAACGGGTGACCTGCCAGAGGATGAAGGTGAGGATGGAGCCATTGGCAGGGCAGTAACCATTCACTGCACTTTTACACGTGATGAGGAATTTGCAAGTGCCCGAGTGCACACCCGATGCCTGCCCAGCGCTTCAAAAAGGGGATCTGTTGTCAGTTATGAAAAAATAGCAAGTGCAGTGAGTCACTCAACTCCAGTTTACTTTCAAAAGTAACAGTGTACAAGAACAGGGGCAGTTTATATATCTGGCAGTAAAATTATGGAGGCAATCAGACCAAAAATTGCCAAGCAGCAGCTGCATTGGCTAGGAAGGAATTTGGTCACATGCAGCTAAAGGAACACATGATGAAATTTTTTAGGTGAAACGTTATTTTCCACCCTAAGAGACAAAGGGTGGCAATCAATCAGATGTGCAAACAAGGCAGATGCATGTGACAGTGACCCATGAAGTACAAAAGGGAGCTGAGCCCCCAGCAAGGGCTAAGAGGTGTGAGAGCTTCCCCATCTGCTTCAGAGCAGTTGGAGGACTACTAGGGCCATCAGAGTAAAAAAGGCAAGGAAACAGGAGTCTGGACTTAGCCAGCACAACATGCTGAGATATGGGCTCTACTGGGGCAGTGTCTCATCTCACGCTCTGCCCTTCCACCTTTGAGGCAATGCTAACAGGAACTACACCAGTTTTACCTGCTGGGATTGCTGAGGTGTCCCTTCTCCTCACCATACTCTGAAGTCTGATATTTCCCTGTCATGTTAGTTCACATAAATGCCAGAAGCAAAGAATATCTGAGGTGGGAAGGGACCTCTGAAGATGGTCTAGTCCAACCCTCTGCTCAAAGCAGGGGGAACAATGGCAGCTTGAGTCCAGCTGGGATTTGAGTATCTCCAGGGATGGAGACTCCACAGCCAACAGCATTTGAATTCCATAACATCACAGAAGTGTTTTGTTTTTTTTTTTTAATAATGCTTAACTGTAAATACTCACTTCAGTCTCTGTGGCTTAAAGCAGTCATAAGCATGGACTAACAGTGAAACAGATCCTTCGATGGCTAGTGGAGACTAAACCCATGCCACATCTGATTCTCAGAGGGGGAAGATGTGGACTAAGAGCAAGGTGGGCACAGGAGAGATAAGTGACATCACATTTTAATAGACAGTCTCATTCTTCATAGAATCATTAAGGTTGGAAAAGACCACTAAGACCATCTAGTCAAACTGTTGACCCACTACCACTACATCCACTAAACCATGCCATTACTTTTTCAGGAGCTGCGGCCAAGTGTGCCTTTTAACACCATTCCCAGCTCGAGGGGGACAGGTACCATCACCATGCTGCCTCCAGCACCCAATGGCTGCAGGCAGAAGTAAAGATGCTCCAGTGTGTCTATGCTGCACCTTGGTGATGTATCCCTTCGAGTAGGGGCTTGTGCAGTCCCCACTTTAGCAGAAAACAGAGTTCTTGGCTCTATCTGCACTACGAGGGGCTCCGAGAGATGTCCTCAGATGAAAGCCCACATGGGAACATGGGAATCTGTATGAGTTCCCCAGATCAGGTGTAATCCCACAGTCCCAGTAATAAATTGCCGTCGTTGCAGCTCTGACATTGTACCACGCTAAATAATGCAGAAGAATGTTTGAGAAGCAGGCAGTAATTATAACTGAAGCGTAGAAAACATCTAGGGAAGAAGTGTTATCTTTGCAGATAAAATCAGTAATAAATGCTACTGCATTCATAAATAAAAACCAGTCTGGAAACAAACGCTGAGCGGTGTCATGGAAAGTTCATAGTAATCGACAGCTTCACGGCTCCTTCCTGCTCCACGAGCATATTCACTTGGAAGCTTTATAGGCTTTAGAAAGCTTCGTTTTAATTGGAAATGTAAAGCGACACAAACCAGTCAACAAACAGGCATTGGGGGCTGCGAAACGAGAGCTTAAATGTAACCCGGCTTTCAGAGCAGTGCTCAGGAGGTATAAAGCACGGCCCACATTAAATGCTTTGGGGGAGCAACATGAAATATATGGAGGGAACAGAAAGGGAAGTCATGGAATATATGGGGGGAAGTAAAAGGGAGGCATGTCAGCCCTAAATTATCTGACTCAGGTCACTGTGGTTTTCTCCCTCATCCTCCAACTTGCTCGCACACGAGTTTGGGGTCCTGCCTCCATCACACTCCCTGGGCTGAGCCCTATGCATGGAGCATCGCTTCATGGAGCAGACCTGCATCTCATCCTGATGCCCTGGAGCTCTGAAGATGGGGCGTAGCGTGGCAAATCCCAACACTACATGGCCCAGGGCCCTTCTGGGAAATACAAATACAGACAAATTTGGCTGCATCCCTCCTCCCAGCTGGCTGACACCCAAAATGCCTCTCTCCCTCCCTCCCTCTCTCCCTCCCTCCCTCGGCTGTGATCAGACAGTACCGCTTTGCTGGTCGCTTTGCTCCAAGCCCATCAGCTGTTTTTCTTTTCAAAGGCCTTGCATGATTTTGCTTTTTTGATCTGATGCTGATACTGTCTGCCGTGCTCATTTTTCCACGGTCAGTAAGTCATTCTAAAAATTCCTCGGAGCCCATTAAACTAATGGGGCTGACCTGGTGCATGCAGGGCTTGTAGTGATAAAAGCCAACTAGAAAATGAAGAATTATTTTAAATGGGTTTCTGATTCAGAGTACCTGGTCCAGAAGTGAGTCCTGGGCAGGACCGAGAGGCGTGAATACAGTTTGCCAACATCTGCTGGAAACCTGTGCTGGAAAGGCTGGGCAACTTTGCTCTAATAATAATAAACCCCTCCCAACTCCTGAAATTCACGTTTCTTCCCCCCCTCCCAACTTAAATCCCCGCCGTAGCTCAGTGAACTCAGTGGGACTTTGGCCAGGAAAGGGCAGGATTTTCCCCAATAGTCCCAAACCTCCAGCTCCATATTCATCTTCGGCAGAGGCCAGCGAGGTAGCATTCCACCTGGCAACTGTGAGGACCAGTCAAGAAGGATAGGAATATTTGTTTTTTTGCAAAAAAAAAAACAGGGGGAAAGCGGCACATACATTTTTTAATCTGCTGGTTGATGCTGTCATTATTTGCAGAAAAGATATGAGCATTCTTTATCAGTAAATTTGGTGCTCCTCTGACTGCAGGGTATGGTCAGAGGGGGCTCAACTGATACCAGTCTGCTGGTGATCTCTCCTGGAATGGCAGTGCTATGGGTTTACAGTTATAAGGCCAAGAGATCTCCTAGATTTTTCCATCCTCATCTCTCCCAAATGGCCAGAGTCAAAATAAAATTAAGAAATCCTAAATTCCCCAATCCCAAATTCTGAAGAAAATATTAATCCAGCGTTGCAAACCTCAGATGTCTGAAACCATTGCCCCTTGTTCTACCACAACAGGCTCTGCTAACAAAGGGGACAGACTCTTTAGCAGGATTTGTTCTGACAGGACAAAGGGTAAAGGTTTCAAACTAAAAGATGGGAGATTTAGACTGGATATAAGGAAGTTTTTTTATGATAACGGCAGTGAGGCACTGGCACAGGTTGCACAGAGAGGTGGTGGATGCCCTGTTCCTGGAGACACTCAAGGTCAGGCTGGACGGGCTCTGAGCACCTGATGGAGCTGTAGGTGTCCCTGTTCATTGCAGGGGTTTTGGGTCAGATGACCTTTAGATGGCCTTTAGATGGCCCTTCCAAGTCAAATGATTCTATGATTCTTTGTTCAGTGGCATCAGAATCTTGAAGCCAGAAGCTTGGCTTTGTAATCACGTAGACACCTTAAGAATTTTTCTTTTGCTTTCTGGTTCCCAGAGTCCTCTGTATCCCTGCTTTGGTCTTTTTCCTGGCACCTACATAGGCTTACAATCTGCTCTGGAAGTTAAGGACAGTGACCATCTCAGCAGCACTGTGTTGATTCTGGTTCTGCTGTGCTTCTGCAGGTAACAACATGATGAAGAACTGGATACAGCAAGCAGAGTAAGGTGTAGAAGAATAAAATCATAGAACCATTAAGGTTGGAAAAGACCACTAAGATCATCAAGTCCAACTGCCAACTCATCACTACCATGCCCACTAAACCATGTCCCCCAGTGCCACATCTACCCTAACAGTAGGGGCTGATCCTCACTCAGTGTAAATAAAAAGATGTCAGATGAAACCACTTGGAGAGCCAAACATCTCAAAGGTCTTGGCAGCAGCTCTGAGATGGATCGGATTTATCTCCGCACCATTTCAGGAGTCACAAGGTGAAGCCCCCACCTGAGCTCAGCAGTGCTGCTTTCCTGGAGAGTCACGGGAAAGAAACAGGCACTTTTAGGGCACAAATGATTCACCCCATTTCAGACTTTTTCCACCTTCTCCCCAAAAGTGGGCCTACTTCAACCACCAGTCTCACTGACAGCACCACCAGTTCCCCCTCCAAAACACGAGGTGAATCACAGCAAGGAGCCCCAAGGGGTTGGTAGGGATCAGCAACGGTCTCTCCCTGTTTCTTTCTTCTAGGAAGCAAATTCCTTGGTTGTCAGTGGCTGTCTGCTCTTTAGCAGACTCATTAGCACCTGAACTAGCTCGTCTCCAAAGGGAAAGAGGGAAAAAGCAGAGGGGGAAAGCCAGCAGGCACTTAACTGCTCTCAAGCTGCTCCTTTGTGCCAAGACCACTCCATCTCTGGTATTGTTTACACTGAAATAAAAGCTGAACAGTGTCGGATCTTAAAATAACTTGCTGTTTTCAGCTCAGGAAAGCCAGGGTCAGGGAAGTTTGGAGCAAATTTAAAGAGGCAGGATGACTAAGGGACGGACTGGGACTCATACAAGGAGGCATTCACATGCACGTGGAGCTCAATCATGAGCCTGGAGCAATCTGAGTTCAGGTCTCTGGGTCTCCCTTTCCGTACTACCTATACTGGATTGGGCCTTGATCAGGCTGAGATGTGACATCCACACTTGTTCTCCCAGGGCAAATCTTCAGCCACAGAAGTTTCCTTTGTTAGGAAATCTCGACACATGTTAGAGAAGGACAGGGTGGGACTGATCCAAACGCCCCCCAAGATGTGCAACCTGTGAGTCTAGATGTGAATTACTGTGTTTTAAAAAGAGGAGCTTCATGATGCGGAGTGCAGATAGCATTGATGGGAACACTGAAGAAGTGCTGAATCTATAAGGATTGCTGCAGGGTGACATCCATAGGGTGAGAGGAAGGGGCTCAGAGAGGAAGTCCATACTGCTGTCCTAATGCAGGCCACCTCCAAGTCCTGAATGGGGCAGGGTCTTTGGGTGAGTTAGCAAGACATGGTTAGGTTGGGTACATGGAGGGAACTAAGGCAGGTTTGCCTCATACCCACCATGGTTCAAGTTCAACTCAACCACTGATGGGACTAGATGATCTTAGTGCCTTTTCCAACCTTAATGATTCTATGATGACCTTGCTCATCGCTTGCCATAGAGCACTGCGCTGTCTGCTGGGAGACAGACTGGCCTCTAGGTGAGCTGACGGTCAGCTATGACCCAAACCAGGTTATTAAGATGAACCCAAGGCCAATCAACTTGAGCTGATAGGAGCTGAAGCATCAAGTCCTGACCCAGGTGGAGGGTGTAGGACTCAGCAAGGGGCTGCCTGGCTGCCTGCTGGGCTGTCCTTAGGTGACAGATCCCAAAATACAGCACATGGGGTTTGGGTGCTTTCGGAGACACAAGGATATGCCCGCACCTCCCTCCTTGCCCCAATTTCTCAGCCATCAGCATGCTCCCCAGCACAGCTCGCTGCTCATCTAGGGTGCGAGCAGGGAAGGAAGCAGGCGTGTGCCGGGCACAATAGCAAGGAAGTACCTGGTCATTAGTGTTTCCCCTCTGGTTTCATTCCTCCTGGCCATGGCAGAGATGGAGACAGTGGAAAGTGGGGGCTACCCTGGGGCTGCTGCTTTGCTTAGGCTCCCTGCTACCCTGCTCCTACACACAAGGATGGTGAACACCAGTGATTTGGTGGTGGTTTTGGGTGGTGGGTGGCACAGAAATCTGTTTTCTCTCTGGTCCTATCTGCAGCCTCTATGCTGAATTTTTGGGCAGCTTCTCTCCCCTGGGCAGAATTTTGGGGGGTGCCTTTGTGTGGTGTTTTAACCCTTCACCTCGACAAACACTCACATAAACCTGGCTGCAAGGAATCAGCAGAGTGAGAGGCATTGCTAGCTTGATATTAGGACCGAGGCATTTTGGGGGGAGAAGAGAGAAGGGAGCAAGAGCAGCACATGGGCTGAGCAGCACAGGCTGCAGGCGGCCCATGAATGCAGGGTTGGGAGTAAGCTGAGTTAAAAGAGGAAGGAGAGTCCTCTCTTCCCAGCTGGGAAACCATCAGCCCTGCAGCCTCTCAGCTCCCCATTAAACATTAATGCTGGGCCCTGGCTGGCGTTTTGTGAGATGGTAAAAGCCTGGGCAGCGCTGAGGATTGATCCCAGCCAGGATGCAACACATCAGTGCCGCGCTTCGGAGATGGAGCGAGAAGGGAGCCAGACCCTGGGAGCGCCTCACTGAATTCGTAAAAGAAATAAAAGAAATGAAGTCCCAGATGATATTAAAAAAAAAAATGACTCTCCTTTGGCTAGGGACGTGTGTGCCCGGGCTGGGTGGGAGAGGCCACTGCTGCCAAGCACAGCCCATGGGCAGCAGCCAGCGCTGGCCCTTTCCCACGCTCCGTTCACCCTCAGCCTTCAGCTCGAAGCAGCGACGTTTACTCATCCACTAATGCATCACTGCTCCTTCTCTTTGATTTTTCACTGCGGCCCACAAGGCTTGGCTGAGCTTGGGTTGCTGTTTGTTAGGGCAAAGCAGCAGTACGAGTGCTTGGGAAGCCTTGAGCATTGGGGTGAGACATCATGGCTGAGCTCAGACACTGACTGTGCAAAGCAGACTGAAACTGGGGCAAATATTGCCTTCCCTCCTCCCATTGTGGGGAATAACCTCTAGTATAGGGGCAGTAACATGGTGCATGAATAAAACATGAAAACCCACCAAGGGTTTGCTCGGTGCCCATGAATTAAAGCCCAGAGAGAGAACTCGCATCCTACAGCAGAAGAAAAGGAGCAGAGAGATGGATGGGGGCAGAAGCAGGAAGGTACCAACCCACCTGAAATAAGTAACCTGTGCACAGGTCCCCTGCAAGGATGTACTCACTGGTCCATGAGAAATTAAATTACACACCTAGCTGTGCCTCTGAGTCCTGTCAGAAATAGGAGATGTCAAGGTTTTGGCTGAAGCATCGGCTCCAGAAAGGGTTAATGGCACATGAGACACGTTTAGCAGGACTGTTATAATAGGTACATATATTTTTTTTCTCTTCTTTCTTCCCCCGACAAACAAAGCGTATGAGAAAATACAGCGCACAGCGGAGACCTGGCTGCCTGCCCACTAGGGCAGGGAAAATGCAGATGGTTGGAAACTCAGCGCCATGGCCACGCACTTGGGCTCCGGGCACAGCACCCAGCGGAGGGGCCCTGGGAACCCGACAGCCGTGCGATAACGAGAAATATTCCCCCAAACGAGGGCAGTGCCAGGATGTGGTCAACGGAGCGAAGCCGACGCCTTCCTCTGCGCTGCACCTTGGGTGGGTTAAGCACATACACACTGCAATCCATCGAGGGGACATAACCAGCCCCATTCCCACCCAGAATGGATTAAAACTTGATAAAAGCAAGCAAAACCTCGGCGACTTTTTGCCTTTTGTCCCCAGCTGGAGAAAGCATCACGGTTTGCGTTAAAGGCAGAGCTGTCGCACCCGCGTCCCTCCTTGCAAGTCTCCTCTTGTTCGAAGCAGTAATTAGCTACTAAAGTAAATAGGTGTTAGCAGAAACAAAGAGCTGCGCTCCGTCTGGGTAAACACCTCAGATCTAATTTAATTTCCCCTCTTCTAGTACACGCAATCTCACTGCCACACAGCTATTCCCAGGCTGGGGCACGGAGCGCTCATCGGTGACGCAGGGGCGGCTGTGTAAGTCCCCGAGGCTGCAACGAGCTCCCTTTTGATGAGCCAGATGTGGAGCACAGCTGGCGGTCACTGACAGCAGCACCGCGCTAAACTCCATCCGTGCCTTAATCCTCAGAGCCTCCTAGTCTAGACAGGACACGACCGACTAATGTAAAAACCAAGCAACAGAAAATTTACCATCTCCTGTTGAGCTGCCGGCAGAAGGAAGCAGCAAAGGGCTCTTGGGCCTGTTTTTCTCTGTTTTCTTGCAAAGGTGTTTTGCCTTTTTTCTTGCAATTCTTGCAAGGCAATATGCATCCAACCTTGTTGCCCGTAGCCTCTCTCAGGTTTCATTTGCTCACTGGCCATGCTAAAAAGCAATGGAGGAACCCTGTGGCATGGGGTGCCCCTCCAAGCAAAAACCTTTGCTGGTGATGGAGCACTCTCCTGGCTGGGAAGAGACCTGAAAACAGCCTTTCAGTATCTGAACAGGGCTGTAAGAAAGAAGGGGACAGACTCTTTAGCGGGGTCTGTTGTGATAGGACAAAGGGAAATGGTTTCAAACTAAAAGAGGGGGAGATTTAGACTGGATGTAAGGAAGAAGTTTTTTTACAATGTGTGTGAGGCACTGGCACACGTTGCACAGAGAGGTGCTGGGTGCCTCGTCCCTGGAGACATTCATGGTCAGGCTCTGAGCACCTGATGGAGCTGTGGGCGTCCCTGTTCACTGCAGGGGAGTCGGACCGGATGGCCTTTAAAGGTTCCTGAAAACTCAAACCATTCTATGAACCCAGCCAGCAGCCACCTGGCTTTGGGGCCAGCTCCAGGCCTTTGGGGTTGGCATAATGCAGTAAGCACCCTGCATCCCCCAGGAATGAGAAAAAGCAGGAGGATGTGCACGGGAGCTTCTCCAGTGGTTCTTGATCTCATTGCACCACGCTGCCTGACTGCTGGGAGAAGTGGGTGGAGGTAATTAATTGCTACAATTAGCACGGAGCTATTTCTGCCTATGATGTTTATCTTTTCCTGCTGCTTTTGGTGCATTCAGCGACTGAGTTTTAACACCATGCTGCAGCGACCTGGCAAACTCTGCACAGCCTCAGACAGCTAAATCATAGAACAGAACGACAGAATCATGAAGGTTGGAAGAGACCTCTAAGATCATCTAGTCCAACCATCAGCCCATCACCACCATGCCCGCTGTGTCCCTCAGCGCCACATCTATCATCTACTTTACGAAAGCAGTGTTATCTGCTTCAGGAAACCCAGAGGGGTTTCCCACACTGGCCGTCCTCGTGGGGTCCAGCAGTAGGGCAGAGCTCCGAGGAGGAACAACCACAGCAACAGGACCAAACTGGGGCACCCAACTGGGGGCAGCTCTGCGGGAACGGGCCTGGGGGCCCCGGTGGGCACTACGTGGAACATAGCCCAGCAATGTGCCCTCACTACTAAGAAGGGTAACAGTGTCCTGGGCTGTATCAGGCAAAGCAGCAGCAGCAGATGGATGGAGGTGATCAGTGGGGCCCAGAGGCCTTGGGCACAGCCCGGAGCCCAGGAGGTCCCTCAGGACACCAGGCCGCAGTGCTGTGCGCAGTGAGCAGAGAGGGGCTGGGGGCTGCTCCTGGGGGAGCTCCAGAAGCTCTGGACGTGGTGCTGGGCACCCTGCTCTGGGGCAGGGCTGGCCTGGAAGGACCCTGAAGTGCCTCCAGCCTCAGCCACTCCATGTCAGCCACAGAACTGGACGGTGTATTCACATTGCTTAGCAGGGCTGGCGAACGAAAGGCACCTTGCAGAGGTTACCATTGCTGCGAGCACCAAAGCAAAGCACCAGCCCTGCATAATTCATGCTCCCTCTTTCCACAGCATCTGGCCACATCTGCTGCATTCCTGTCGCAGGCTTTTTCACAGCTGACTCAGAAAATCGCTCTTTGGCAGCCGGGTACTGTTTCAAGTGGGTACTTTCCCTCCAGCACTAACAAGCTGTGATTTAGTTACAAATAAGGAGTTTTGTTTCTCGTTTGCTGATGTCACTCCACGGTCCTGGGGGGAACAGCGCTTGCATCTCTGCAGCCTGAAAAATCCTATGTTCCCTTTGGGACAGATGCACTTGCAGGCACGAGATTGTTTTTCCTTTTGATGCTCAGGTTTATATTTCAGCGCAGTCCAGTATCGATCCCGCTGTCCCCACACTGAAGCTCGTTTTACTAAATGGGAAGGAAAAATGTTCCCCCCAGCTGCATGCACGCAAAACTCAAACTAAAAGAGGGGAGATTTAGATTGGATAGAAGGAAGAAGTTTTTTACCATATGGGTAGGGAAGCACTGGCCACAGGTTGCCCAGAGAGGTGGTGCTGCCCCATCCCTGGAGACACCCAAGGTCAGGCTGGGTGGGCTCTGAGCACCCGATGGAGCTGTGGGTGTCCCTGTGCACTGCAGGGGAGTTGGACAGCCTGGCCTTTTTGGAGGTCCCTTCCAGAATCATACGATTCTGCGGTTCTGTGAAAATGGCAAATCCTGCAACCAAACAGCTCTCGATGGCTGCGTCGCTGACATCGCAGCGAGATGCAATTTATGTAGCCTGACCTTTCCCTGCCAGATCACGCTCGCGGCGTTATCGAGGATCCTTTCTGCCACTTGTACACCCATTGCCAAGGTGATGTCCCGTTTAATGCGTCAGTCGGTGGAAGATTGCACGCGCGCTGCTGTGATGCTTTGTTTGCTGTCCTGCCTGACGAGATCTTGGCAGGGTTTCAGCTCGCGCAGATTGCAGCTGCTCTGCACTGGACCAAAACAGACTCAAGCTGGACGTTGCTAAGGGGAGCTTGCTACGTAAACGCAGAGTGTGAAGCCAAAGTCCCCTTTGGTTTGGTGCTTTCAAAGGCTGATCTTTGAAGATCTTTTGGGGATGAGATAGGAGAACAGTAACGCACACAGAGAGCGCTTATCCTGTGTGCTAGAAAGGTGAATGTGACACGAGGCTTGAAAGGACTCAGCATGCCACTGGCAGCATCTTGCAGCCACATCCTTTGGCAGCACATGCTCGGCTGGTTTTACAGCCCCAGCTGAGCTCCAACCCATGGCTTGTCCTCAGGGAAAGCCGCAATGAGTTGAAGGCATGGACGAGAAAAAGGCCCGGATGGGATAAAACCATGGTGGAGATAAAGCAAAGATGCCCACAACTGATAGCAGGAACATCGAGACCACAGTGCTGCACCCCAGGCACTCGCCCCACCTCGTGCTGGATGTGACCCCTCCCAGTGCCTCTGAGCAAGCTGCGGAGCCCCTGGAGAGCTGGAAGCATTCTGAGTGGCCAGCCTTGATGGTGTAAAAAGTCCCCAGGCCGTGTTGGGGACGTGAAGGTGACTCAGTGGCACTGATCACAGCAGCTTGCCAAAGCACAGATGGGTTTGGATGGTGGAAAATGATGAGTGGAATAGGTTCTGATGCTGCAGGAGACCACCCCGTATCTAGCTCCTCCCACCCAAGTGTTTCTCAGGAGGAAATAGGGATGGAGGTGAGGAGGACATGTACATCCATCACACAGTACAATGCTGGTGGTGGGGACAGCCAAAGCAGGAGGAGAGATATGATCCTGCAGTCCCATTAAAGCTCTCCACCGAGGGACTGAAACCGCTGAACAAAAGGAATTTTCACTCTGATTCCCATGACTTTCACGGGGGAATGTGGTGATGGATGGGGACAAAGGCTGCAGTTAAAAGAACCCCATCAGCTTCTCTTAAGAGGCTCAGAGGGCTACAGTCATAGGGAAAAAGTGAAATTAGGTAGCTTGCAGGGACAAAGCCTGCTCTGCTTTGGATATCAAAGGTGGAAAATACTTATGGAGTCGTCCAGAGATTACTCCAGCCCCCCTAGCCCTGCACAGGACAGCACCTTCCTTCCTCCCATGGGTCTGACTGAAAGAGGATTTGGGTTCTGTCAAGAGAATGGGACAGGGCATGCTTTGGTTATGGACCTGGCTCTCACGGTACCTGTGTTCTCCTCGGACTGGTTGAAGCCGCAGATCTGGCAGATGCTGCGAACCCACTTGTTCATGTCGTCCTCGGTCTCGGCCACCAGGTAGAAGGTCCTGTCACTGGTCTTGATGTCGAAGATGTAGCTGTCTTGCAGCTCCTTCTTGTTGAAGGTCAGCCCCGCGTCCACTTGCTCGCAGAAATTGAGGTTGATCACGCGCAAAGGTTTCTTGGAGTGGTCATTTTTGTAGTACTCCAGGACGTCGGGGTCGCCGCTCATCCGACCGCTGCGCAGGACGAACCAGCGCTTCTTCCATGCCTGAAACCAAGAAGAGAGAGGACATCAAACCCATTGCTCAGGTCATGAGGGCCAGGAAACCACTGCCACGGATGGAGTGACACAGATGGATGTGTCACCTCCCCACCCTGGGATGCTCTGACACACTGCTTGAGGCATCCATATAAGCAGTGTAAGTACAGACACAGGACTTTGGTACCCAAATCTCACTGGTTATCTGAGAGAATTAAGCATTGAAATATCATTATGGGTTAAGATACAAATGATTCCAAGAAGCGTTAGTCCTGAGGCTTAGAGTGACCTTGCTCAGCTGCGCTCTCAGGACCCGAATATCCTTCACTCCTGGATGATAATCTGCAACTGCAATATCAAAATGCCTTTCAGCAGCTCAGAGGAGCCCTGGAGCTTTGGACACAGAGCTCTGGGCATCCTGCCCTTCAGAGAAACCCCTGAGAGCATCACAGGGAGCATCTGCAGATACTGAGCATGCCAATTCCATCTCTGTTTAAATGCCAGGATAGAAAGGCTAATGAAACCAACGGGAAACTGGTTTGGCTTTTTAAATATCAGGAATAAAGCCAGGGGGCAATCCAAGCTTCATTTGTTTTTCAGCATCTTCTGCTCCTGGGTACATAGGAAGTTCCTTAGGAAAGAAAAGGTTATTATTGATTTCTATGGGTGGCAGCCTTGGAAAACAAATGCCAGTTATCAGTGCCAGTGCTGGGGTTTGAACAAAGATGCTTTTTTTCTACAATAAGAGTGGTGAGGCACTGGCACATGTTGACCACAGAGGTGCCGGGTGCTCCATCCCTGGAGACATTCATGGTCACCAGGTTCTGAGTACCTGATGGAACTGTGGGTGGCCCTGTTCATTGCAGGGGAGTTGGATTGGATCTCCTTTAAAGGTCCCTTCCAACTCAAACCATTCTATGATTCTACGATTCTAAGTCAATGGAGAGAGGCAGGTGCTTCCCAGCATTGCTTCATGGGAGTTCTTGCTGAATAAAACATCAGTTTTGTCTATTAAATACCCCACGGCACCAACACAAGCTCAACAAAAGCATTTAGCTCATCTGACTCACTGGAAATGAGAGTGTCTGAACAACGTGGGCTGGATGTGGCCCACATGGATGAGCAGGGTGAGGCAGGGTACTGCCCATGCTCAAGAGATACCTGATGCAGATCTTGGTTTGCACAAGAGGATTCCATCCCCACCACCCTGCTCCAACTCTGGATGTTTGTTTGTGGGATTTACTCTATTTGTTTTTTTTTTTTAAATCACCAGGTTTTGGGTCCACGTGATTATGAGAGGTCAGGGCATGAAAAAGCACATGACATCCCTATGAAGGAAGAACCAACTGCCACATCTTTAATAACCCCATAAAGACAGTAAGGTGAGCACTGTGTGGGGACCTCCATGATGTTCCCCAGGAGGTGACAACAGTGCCCTAGGTCTTCACTTACAGGTGACAGGGCATGAGCTAACTCTTAGACGTCCAATTGCATTAGGGTCCCACAGTTTTGGAGAATTTGGTGGCTGAAATAAGGGAAAGAAACCCTTGTGATTGCTTGGATCATTCTTCTCAAAGGCTTCCAAATGGCTTTTGTTTGTGTCTTTAAGATTTGTAAGCTAATTAGTTTTGCACTGATTCTCAAGCTGGCTTCTGGTGCCAGGAAAGCATCTTCTGTGCAGACTTTCAAATGAAGCAGAGTAGCAAACTGCTTAGCAAGAGGACTGACAGGGCTGGTACATTTTGGTTTTGTCCAGGAGATGTTCAACTACTTCTCTATGAGATGGTTGCTCCCAGACAAAAACAATACACGCATGATGGACATGTGCCCATCAGGGAGGGAAAAAAAGCCCAGAAAAACATTTTCCCCAGGCAGCAGCAATAATGTGCAACTCCATCTCCTCAAAACAGATGGCCCAAATCATTGGGAATCAAACTTGGGAGCATTTTTCTAGCTCTTAAACATCCCATTACCTTCTTCCTATTAAAATAAAGCCATGTCTTTGCAGCCACTCTACAGAAGTAAGAAATGGGCACCCATTAGCAAGGGTGTCTGGAGAAATATGAAGTTGTGCAATCACATGAGCCACCATGTGAATGAAGATACATCCATCACCACTTCTTGCTCCTTGGCTTAACTGCTTTTCAACCTTGAGACAACTCTTCAAGGCTGAGAAGTTGCACTGAAAAAGACACCAAGTACAGTAACTAGACTCTAGACTTTCAGAGAGAAAATAGGAGGATGTGCTGCAAGAGACGACAGCAATGCTACCACAACTTCCCTTTTTATCTCTGTTACAAGATCCACAACTTCTCCAGTTCTCTGTCGTCTGTCTGGTAGTCATGGAAAGTCCCACACGCTCAATATTTGGCAGAGAAGATGGTATAACACATGCAGGCTGGTGGTATTGGTGAAGCCCTAATGTAAACTGATTGCAGAAGAACTGTTCTAGCCAGGCTAATTTTTTTTCTGCGTGTGTGAGCACTCAGTTCAGCAAGTGTATTTTAGCTCTTCCTCATGGACGTGCTACGTCTCTGCTAGGAAATAAGAGCTCAGTTTTACAAGCTGGAGCTGTTTGGAGCACCTTACAGCACTAACAAAGCACGCTTCAGATTCATCATCCAAATTTTGCATGTTTAAGCTTCCCCAGATTAGCAGCTTCCTGCAAGAGGGCAACTTAAGGGTCTATGTACCACCAGCAGCAACTCTAATACAATGCACAGGATCCATTTGTGCATGGAAATCACAGCAAATGCCAAACTGGAGGAGAATACAAGTCTGTATGAACCTCCATGCTCCAAAATCATGTTTCCAGGGAGGTCCCCTTCTTCTCCTACTATGATGGAAAAACATGGGATGGGGATGGGTTGGCCATGATGGGCAACACACATCTTCTCCTCCACCCAAATCTGTTTCCTCTCCTTATTTCTCTTTCTCCTGGCTGTTCTTACGTCTCTGCTGCTGCCAGCTCATGCCTCACACGGCGTGAGGCAAAGGTTGTATTTATTTAACACTTTTATGACGGAAAAAGGCCAACAGTTCCACAGCTGTAAATGGTACCTGTGTGGCACACATCTTCAGCTGTGTGGCCCTTTGCCCACATCAGATTGCTTCCCATTTAAATTACAGCTGGCCTTAACATCACTGACAAATATTTTAATGCTTGGTAAGTGCTTCTTTTTAAGTTTTATTTTTTGTTAAAAATAAAACCCACCCTCATAATGCTGATGGCATGATGCCAGTCCTCCCTGGGTGTTGAGAAGTAAGACTGCTGTTCCATTACCAGGAGGAGGGGAAAAAAGGAGAGGAGAGGAGAGGAG